>NC_135215.1:3741105-4014071 GCF_052324685.1 Brachyhypopomus gauderio
ATAACCATGTGGAGCACTACAGGGTCTTCTTGCCCACTAAGGTCGTAACCAGGAGAACCTGCTGCTTGGAGACAAAGCACTGACATTAGAGACCTGATTCTCAGCTGAATTTAGCATTCTTGTTCCTTGGTCATGTCAAACATTTTAAGGGCAAATCTGGACGTGTTATGCCGTAGGGTCATTCTGTCTCAGACCCTAAATAACAGATGATTATCAGCTACTCTTCAAAGTTTTTTTCTGTTAGAAACTAAGATGATAAAAGTTCACACTGACAAAATAATACTGAGCTTCACGATAAACATTAGAACAGCAACAAAAGTCTTATTAAACCATGCCAAGGTGTGCAAGCGCTCACAGATATTGTGTTGTTACCGCTATCACTCCAAATCTCTTCCTCCGTTCCCTTTTGAGCCAAGCCAATACACAATCTCAGATAAACGAGAGCAATTCACTTGATAGCAACAATGTGTAGCGCTAATGGTACATATGTAGTTCAAAAACAACAATGAATTTACTAATTTTAGCGAGGGTTCGCCAATGTGGCGTCATAGTTATCTGGAGGGAAGAGGGCATGAATTTTGTCACCCCATTAGAGGTACTGTTGCTGTGTAATCCTCTTGCGACATGTGCAACTGGACATTCTCCAACGAGCCGCTGTCCTAAAGTTGGACATACTGCACTTATGTTCTTCCATAGCTACAAACTATGAGTCCCTGTCCCACAGATCTTTCTACCTGCGTTCCAGGGTGTGCCATCATAGTTTAATAACACGTCCATCGTCCTGTGCTTCCACACAACAGCCTCCAAAGCCTTCAGCTGGACACAAAGTTCCTGCTTGTGAGCAGATGACGCTTTCTTCTGGAGTATGTCCACCTGAGACGTACACACACACACACACACATTACACATTACACATAATCCTGACTGTACATCTATTTGATGTAAGCCAGGAGAGGGGATACACGAAGCACTCGCCCCATCCCGCTGCACAGAGGTCGGCTTGCTGGACGGTTGCTGGACGCTCTCCATCATCTCCTGAAGGAGCTCCTTCCCCTGTTCCATCACCGCCGACGCCATGCGGTACTGCCTCGACCATCTCAAGCCCTACACGCACGACAAAGTGTCATTGATATGGACTTTCATAAGCGCAGTGGTAGGTGGGACCTCCAGTGTCCCGAGATCTGTGACCACATTGCCTTGGCGAGAGCTGACGAGTAGAACTGGTGTGCACGTGTAAAGAGAGATGACATCACTGTCAGGCGTTTTCAGTCACCTCGGGTGTTCGCCTAATACGCCGTGTATGTGGAGAACGAGCATGCTGGTTACCTTGGCTACGTAGTGTGTGATGCAAGCCACCATATGTCGCAGGGACTCGGTGACGTCAGCAGGCCGGTTTTGCCGGAGCGCTCCCAGAATCTCGTGCAGCACCACCAGACACTTCAACAACACCTGAAACATTGGATTCATGTGGATTCAACGATTCAACTGGCAGCCACAGTGGTCAGAGGGCCTGCTGTGTTTCGGAGCGATCACAGAATTTCAGACGGAGGAGAGGCAGGAGTGTGTTATGCTGTTGTGAGCCGAGGTTTAAAGGCAGCCGAGCTCTCCAGTGACAAGTCACAGGGAATATATGGAGGGGCCTACAAAACAGGGCAGGCCAACGATGTGCCTGACTGAAAAGCATGGAGAAGGAATCTTTATCAACCCGGTGACAGTCACCTGAATCACAGCATCTGACGGGATCTGATAGTAGATAATCGGGGCCAGGAGGCCGTAGCAGGTCACTGTGGCCTGCAGGGCGGCGCTACTATCGTTGAGATACAGAGCCAGGTCTATGGCCACCAGCATCCTTTCACACTCTGCAAGTCTGGCCTCCTGTGGAGACGATGATGCATGTAATAACAGGAGTATTGGGGCAGTGTTACTACTGACTGCCTTAAACTCATTCACAAAGAGAAATGCAACAAACCAAAGCCACAAGCTACTTGTGTCACCACTAACCTGTCCCCAGATGAAGGAGCTTCCATCAGTGAGGGAGTCGCAGTACAGCGCCCTCTCCTGGATGTTTATGTCAGTCTGCATGAACACGGAAGACAGGAAACGCTGCTGTAGTAGTGGGGAAGAGAGCTGCAGGGTTTCCCAGCGAAGCCTTCAGGGGTGAAGAGACAAAGAAGAAGACATGGAAGGTGATGTACGGTTCACATTACTGGATCAGTAGATGAGAAATAACATAAGGTATCTGACCTTAACATTCCCACATATACACTTACAGTCAAATGTTTGGACACACCTGACAAAATATATGTTCTAAATAGTAAAAAAAGGATTTTTAATCTAATGGATTATGCTAACATTTGTTTATAAAACAAATAAATATAATATTTGTTTTTAAAACAAATATTTGGGTAAGGTGTTATATATGATTTCATTCTCAGCACACAAACACAATTTGAAATGCGCCCTCAACAAAGTCTTTGGTTTTGTTTCAGAACTTTAGTTCCTTGCTCTACAAGTGCTCCACATATGTGAGAAGGTCTTCAGGACTGATGGAGGAGCATCATAGGTGCTGCTTCATGAAGCTGATTAACAGAACATCAAGAGCATGCAAAGCTGTCATCAAAATATAGGATAGTTACTTCAAAGAATCTTATATCTAAGTTAGTTGATATTTGTTTATTAGAGCATAATGTTTTATTTAATTGGTCTGGTATCTTCCCTGCTTTTCATAATGTCGAAAATAACAAATAAACAAGAGTAGGTGTGTCCAAACTTTTGACTGGTAGAGTATGTATATCTGACCTTGTCTGGGCAAGTCCCTCATGATATTTTTTGTCTAATGGCTCCTGTGTAGCACCAGGATCCAGACTTGAGGCAAAGGTAAAGTGACTCCATAGATCACTGCAGGCTTTCTTAGCTACTGCGTACTGGCCTGTTTGGTAAGCCACCTTGGACAGAAGGAAACAAGGAAGACTGGTCTCATCCTGGAGTGCAGAGTTTAGCCCTGATCCCTGCCCAACACATCTGGTTCAGCTACTTAAAAAGTTAAGGCATTATTAAGATATTTGTAATAATTGCATTTATTGTAGGTCTGGGATGAAGTTCCTTGCGCATCCATAATCCAACCTCACTTGTCACGGTACATGAACTGTTTGTCTATAAGCACCTACCTGAGCCAGGTGGGCCCAGGTGGTCAACAGAGGTAAAGGCAGGGAGGCTAGCAGGGGCCTGGTGGTGTCTCCGATGGAGTTGCCCAGCAGGTTTCCCTCAGCATCATACGAAGCCACAGCAAAGATGTACTTCTGGTTGGGTTCCAGTCCACTTACACAAAGCAAGCACTCACCCCTACAAGGAATCTGATTGAATACAGTTTTAGGACTTTAGTGAATAATGTAAAATTAAATGTATTCATTTTTAAATACATTTAAACATTAATATACAACAAAAAATGGATTCAAGATGCACACCGCTTTTGTCTTTGGATATCTTTTTTTTTCTTTTTTGATTTTGGTATATCTGTTTTATTGAATTTTTAAGAATGTTTTGTTGTGTGATGTAAATGCATTAGATTGTTCTGACACGGTTACACTGGTTATGTTTTCTCTCCTCCTGTAGTTGGTCAGGTGCATTATGGACTTGGCTCTCCTAACATCATCAGCCCTCTGACCTTTGACATCCCCAGTGTCCCGGTTCCATTGTAGGGCACTTTTGAGAATGAGGAAGACCTACCATCTCACCAGTGCCAGGCAGGTGGCAGTCTCCAATCCGCACTTTCAAACTGACACCCTCCACTTCTCTACCATAAATACGGTACCAGCAAACCTGCACCAAAGCGAAATCACAAACCAAAACATGCTCGTCGGCTGTAAGCTCGTGTTTTGCCCAAAATATTTGTGTAACAAGGGAAAATAGTGGAAGCAACAGGAAGCCGTCCAGAGAGCGGGTTCGGTTCCAGCGTGCAGTGCGGTGCGATTCGGACAAGCACCTTCCCCTCCATGGAGTAAGGGGCAGGGGTGAAGGTCATCGAGCGGTCAGTGCGAGAGAGTAAGACGGGAGGGGGAGGAGGCCTACACCCTTCTGCTACACCGGACACCACCTCCGCAGGAGCACCAGCCAGTCTCCTCTCCTCCACCTCTGCCTTCTCCATTAAAGCCGCAGCCTCCTGAAGAGGAAAACGGTGTGTGAAGTATCACGAGCCTTGGTGGTGTTTGTTTAAATTAGGTTTTAGACGGCTAATGACCTCAAGGAGCTTTTTGGTGCCCGTGTTAGCGGTGTCCTTCTTATAGCAAAGCAAAGCCTTCTGAGCCAGGAACAGAGCTTTGGAGATCTTGTTCTTCTTGATCTTCTCCACCAGCGTCAACTCTGTGTATAAACAAACCAGCAGGTGCCTCGATGACGTCGTGTGGGGGCCGTGGTCATTTTAGAGCGGTACGAAAAGAGCAGGCGCCAGCCGGCCTCACCCGCAGTGGCTCTCTCGGACTGCGCCTCGGAGAGCCGGCCCTGGGTACTCGGCACCGTGGACCTCCTCCTCGCCTCAGTGGTCTCTTCATCTGTGGAGAATCACAGCAGTCAGGTGACATAAAGATAAAAAATAGAGAAGCATTTATTAAAGTGGTTAGGTGGCGCTACCTGGGGAGGCATCTAGGAGCTTGAGGGAGACTCTGTGGTAGAAGGTCAGAAGTTCAACATGTAGGTCCATGAAGAAGGAACTCACACATGAAGTGTTGGGACCTTCTGGCTGTTCACTCTCAGAAGGGTGCACACGTGCTCCACCAAACTTCTGTGAAGAGCACAAGGTTCGGAGAGCTGTGGCTGAAGATACATTAAGGGAGCAGTTTATCAAAAAACTCATTGACACAATTCTACACCCTATTGCAAATGCATCGACGGGAAAATACGGAGTGGAGAACTTCGACATTTCTTTTAATCTTTTACTATACACCAACGGCCTGGTTTGCTGGGTGCACACGTTGTCATCGTGCTAGCTGTCTGGGACGTGGCCTGATCTGAGGTGATTAGCTTCGGTGCGATGCAGTCCTACCTGCATGAAGACAATGTCACAGATGGCTGAAGTCCTGCAGGGGAGAGATACAGTCCTCCCTCTGGACACACACTCCAAGCCTCTCTCCAACACACCACACATCATCTCCAGCTGATGTACCCAGGACCTCTGGGGTTAACCACAGACAACCTCTAATTAGATATCCCTCAACCTTATTACAAAGCGATAAAACTATTCGGTTAGTATTCGCATAGCCGATAAACAAAGATATAAATGTAGACGAGTGACAAACTGGACTGTTTTACATGGACATATCACCTCTACGTAGGTGGACTGAGGACTGTGGTCTTCAGCTGAGGCTGGAGAGACAAAAACAGACTATAACTTCACACAGTGCACAGAGTTAACAGAGTTATACAGGGTGTGAGTGGCTATAGAGGAGCCCTGGTCCAAATGAACTTCTTAGTCCGTAAGGTTTGCTATTTAAAAACCAGCGCAACATGGTACAGCTGCAAACCTGTTATGGTGCCAGTCTGGGGAGGGGCCTCTATACTGGTTTCCAGTGCCACAGCCAGCCTGAGCGTCATCTCGGCCACCGCTACCAGGTCGACATCAGCCAGACCACACGCACCGGCCACCTCGCACAGTAGGGACAGAGCCTGGAGCCACTATGTGACACAGTCAGCGTGAACTTCGTTATAAAAAACATCACAAATCGTGTTCGCACGACCAGAGGTCCCATATAAGGTTCCAGATATAAACTTAGTTCAGCTTGTAGTATTTACACCAAGAGAAAACACATATCAGAATATGTTAGGTGTGACCACAGGAGTAAAGCAATCTATCACTTAATAAAGTTCACCTTGTCTTGGTATTCCATCTTGCCCAAGTAACGAACTGAGTCACTGTGTCTCGCCTGAGCTCTTTGGAACATGAGCTTCAACTTTGCCCAAAGGAACAACACGATATCCAACACCAGACCCTCATCTGGCTGGACATCCTGTATAAAGGCACAACTGTCAACTGTGTTTTAGTGTGGACCTTTTCTACCAAGTGAGTATGTGACAAAACTGACCTGGGCTGTGTTACAGACGCTCCCATGTAGGGTCTGGACCAAATCCAGGAGCTCATCTGTCATAGGTGCCAATCCCACAGTCTTGTCTTTTTCTAAGGGTGACATATCAGGGTCAGGGTGTTAACAACGCTACACAAAGTAAAAAGAAAAGAAAGAAATACACCAGAAAAAAAAACAAAAAGCAGAATTTGCACAACATTATGAGAACACAGTTCATTAAGAGATGTGTAATGCAGAAAAATGGTGTCTATTGAGAAGACTGGGTTCCTACCAGGCTGAGCTTCAGTCATGATGTCTCTGGTACCCAGTTGGACTCTGTGAGTGCACAAGACTCGCCCCGCGGCCCTGAGCAGGTTGAGCTCCAGTTCAGCCTTCTGGAAGGGACGGGCCTCCATTTTCTATCAGAAAGGAGCAGAAGAGTCTGACCCCGACACTACATATCGCATTTGGAACCATTTTGAAACCATTCTATCCTTTCAAGACATCAACTTACAGACAGTACTGTCACAAAGCTGTCTGAAAGGGTACCAAACATATCCCACTGTTCGCATCTAAACAGCAGCTTCACAAACGTCACCGCGGCGTCCACGGAGACCTGATTCTGTCCTGTACAACATGAACAACAAGGAACCATGAGGGATGCCTCAGACACTCAACGCACAGTAGAACACCTGAAAATGAAGTACTACCTGCTACTGCCAGCTCCAAGATTGTGTCAGTAGCAGTGATGGCACTCAAAGAGGGAGGCAGGCGGTCATTATACACGCGATCAGAAGAGCCTCCGTTTCCTAAACCACAAAAAAAATACATCCATGAAGTTGTCACAGGACGCCACAGGAAGCAGCGTTTAGTTCACACACGAGGCGGGACGAGGAGGTACCAGACAGAATGCTGATGCCGGCAGCCATGAGCTCTAGCTCCACTTCCTGGATCTCGGCCTCGTCGGACAGGCCGGTGGACAGGGGCCTGCGGGACGGGTCACGCAGAGCCTCCAGCACCGCCAGGAACTGAGCAGCGTTGCCCACAAACAGCTCGGTCAGGATTCGCTCTGTGAGCGAGCGTGGCCATGCAATCTGGAAGGGGGGGGGGGGGGGGGGGGGGGGGGACAGAGCCAGAGAATTAAATCTAATAAAAAATGAGAGCGATATTGGGGAACGAATGATCGCAGTCAAGAGAGTCAGGGGCAGGTGTAAAAAAAATGAGCGGTAGTGTTAGTGTTGGTGCTGTATTTAAGTTTTAAGTTGCCAATTGTGATTTATACTCCTATTGGAATTTGTTTTCTGCATTTTACTCAACTGTGCAGTGAGAACACACACACACACACACACACACTAGTGATCACACTAGGGGGCTGTGGTAAGGCTGTATAGTGTACCTGATAAAGGTATACCTAATTATTGGCTAGTGATTATAGGTGCAAAGTTAGAGTTTCCTATTAAGTGGCTGTAGGAAAAAAAAATACAAGGACCCAAGTCAGAAACAGGGCACTCACGTTACAAGCTTCCCTAAAGTTGTTCTTCTGTTTATACTTGAAGACTACCTTCGATTTCCTCCGAGGTTCAAACACAGAACGTTTAAATAGCATCAGTGCAAGCTGCATGAAAACACAGGAACATTGGCAAACAGGCACTGTAACAAAACAATAAAAAATGTTGGGTGTGAAGAATCAGGTATAGGAACTTATAATGATGGGGCTTTTAACCATACTTTGATGGTGGCTTCTTTGAAGGCTTGATGGGTCTCAGATGATACTGGTGAGTCACTCATCTCCACAAGCTCCTCCAATTCCCTTATTTTACCAAGAGCTCGTCTTGCAAAAACCTGCCCAAGAGGCATGTGTGATTTTGCGAGACATTATTTTTAATAATGCTAATTTTCTAGCTTAACACTGTAAACAAACAATGAAAGTGTAATTAAGAGTTTCCTCAAGCCATCTGACAAAGACTACCCATAATTCTCCTGTGCTGGTGTGCCACTGACCTCGGCCGGAACTGCAGCCTGTTCATCATAATAACATTCACACACAGCGCAGTACAGCGTGGCCCTCCAGGGCAGCACGTCTGGCGTCAGCAGGGGGACAAAGGTCTCCAGACAGACACAGGCCCACAGCAAGAAGTCTAGAGCCTGACAGGAACCAGACATGTGCAGTGTTAAAATAAGGGCCCACAGGAGGCATAGTCCTGCCAGCTATGACAGTATCATGTGACACGTGTGGATACCTGTGCAGAACGGCCCACAGACATCAGGAACCTGCCTATCTCGTATATGCATAAAGTACCTGAGAACATTTAGAGAAAAAAAAAACTCACGGTTTCTTCATAGAAACATGCAACAGAATTGTACTTAATTGAGACGCATGGTTGTATTTTAATTACCATTGTAAAGTAACCGGTATAAGTTTTCGTGGGGCAGAATGGCTTGAGTCATGAGGCGCAGAAAGGCCAGAAGACCGAGCAGCTTCTGCATGGTGCTAGGATCTGGCTGGTTGCTCCTCCTCTCTCGCTCCAAGTAGAAGGAACACATGCATTCCCTTTGCATGGCATGGAGCTAACAGACACACAAGTCAGCAGTGCAGAGTCTTTTGGTGCAGTAAAATAAACTGGCAAAGTGTTCATAAAAGTGTATTTAGTAGATATCATACAGATATCTTTCACGTATATTCATGGATAAAGCATCTACAACCGTGAGCTCTGCTCCTTCAGTATGAAAGCCTTCCGGAAAGAAGGACTGTCTGAGCTGGTCCACATTCTTGATGCTGTCCAAGCCAGCAGTGCAGATGTGCTGGAGATGGAGCCCGTAACCCTGCCACAGCGCTAGTCGGTAAAACTGCATTGCAATTACCCCCAAAAAGAAAGAGTGCATCAAATTAAAACCAGTTAGTTGCACAGTTGAGACGAGCCTGGAGGAGCGGAGAGAATTCACCAGCTTACTTTACTCTGGTAAAGAATGTCTGCGAGCTTCACCAGTCGTTCTTCGTAATAAGGAGACGGAAGACGAGGTTTGTATTTTTTCCAGATCTCAAATAGTTTCACAGACCTGTCAAGCAACATGAACCACAGACAGGAATGTGCGTTATAAAACCGAGATGAACTTCAGACATCCTGAATGTAACCCTGGCCACGATGCCCTTATCTTACCCTCTAGAATAGGAGAAGTGGTCGAAGTTTGACGAATCCAGAAGTCTCTTCATATACGATTTAAACTGCTTCAAGTCCCTTTCAAAGGCGAAGATCACCGGATTGGATTGATCTAGTTCACCGTAATACGAGGCCGGTAAGGGCTCCATGTTAGAGTCGCACCTGGACAACGACATGGAAGGGAGGAAGTTTAGGGGTGTTGCCATGGAGACGTGCAGGCTCCACGCTGCATCTCTGCGGGTTGTCAACCTCACATGCCCGAAAATTAACGGAGAATTAAAAAAATGTCGACATTTGCATGAAATAAATAACACAAACAACGCAAAGTAGTTAAAGTAACGTTTGTATGTAAACCCTGGCGTTCGCATAAAAATACGTTTTAATATCCATAAAAAACTATGATTTAATTATGATTTGAGAAACTGAACATGTAAATCCTAAATCTGATGCCACCTCTTTTAAATAAAGACTAAATCCGACTTATGTTAAGGAAAGGACAGAATCAAGCCTTTTGGCGCCCCCTAGCGGACACGTTTTAACATGAAAACAGACTTTCTTCCTGGATGAAAGGTTTAAAGGCGAGGCTCGGCACTGTAGCACACACCTGTGAGAGAAAACGATTAAAGGACGCTGCTGTAAGTCACACAAATACACATATTTATTTATGGGATGAGGCAAATATTTAATAAAAAATATATGTAAGTTTTTTTATAACCTGTAATTAAAATGTATGTTGCAGGGCGGCGTCCATTTTAATCTACAAGTCAGGTAAGCTTTTTTCCGCCTCTAAAATGTACCTGTCCTTGGTTAGAAGAGTCAAACCGGAACAATGGCCGCTATGAGACTATAAATTGCTGACGCATTTAAAGTATAATACTTGGTTATGTTAGTATTTTAATATAAGACTTACACATATTCAGACTACATACAGAATGTCGATTTGATTTCGAAATCAATACTTGGCGCCTGAGAATAATGCATGTGTTTAGGTAGACAATAAAGCAAGGTGTTAGAGGTTGAAACATTAAAATAAACATATTTATTTCTTGTTGTGGTTAGCAGGCATAACATAAGTACGGTCGAAATGTGTATTTCAATTGCTCAACTCAAAGCAATATGGCTGATTTGAATGTACATTTGCATTGAAACCTTTCACATAGGGACACATGAACAAAGACTGAGAACGTACAGCATTCTTTACTGTAATTAAATTCCCTATGAGCAACACATAGACCTTCAGCATCTTATGTATGCACGTTTGATTTCTTCCACCTAAAAACCAACAATTTAAGAAATAAAATGTGTAAATAATGTGCATTTTCTTGTTGAGATATACCAATCCATATACAGGGAAGAGGAAGTAGAAACAAATAAGTCTAAAATTGGAAGGTACAATAGATGAGCTCATCTTTTCACACTACATTATCAAGACACACCCAGCATGTTCCTAAGTCACGCGACTTTGTGTTTACATGGCATTACTGGATGGTTGAAAGATAAATTGAAAACTATGAAGGGCACAGAAAAAAAAAATCAGCTAGGCTCCTAATGAGATAGAAAAATAACAACCAACAAAATATATAGATAGCTAGATTGATTCAACTAAAATATTGTGTTAGACTACAAATATTATTATTGTCTTTTTGCTCAGAATACAATATGGAGGACCAAATCGAGGAAACAAGCAGTGAACGTTTTCCCCAGGCTGGACCTAGTGAGGGGGAAAATCAAACCGTCTCCAACACTGACATGAGGTAAAATGCTGTGTGAACATGATCCCTTCAAGTAAACATAAATATTTCTTCTTACGTAGTTATTTCAACACCATAATATCCTCCATGTCACGGACGTAATTTGGGGGGGGGGGCATGTCCCCCCCACTTTTTCAAAAGCTGGTTTTGGTCCCCCCCAGTTTTTACGGTTAAAACCAAATTTTTAAATAGCGACGAATCCATGTCCCCCCCACTTTTGAAATCAAAATTACGTCCATGCTCCATGTTTAACAAAACAGCTGTTTTTTGCTAAATCCATCGTGTACAGTGAGTTTTAAAATATTAAATATAATAGGAGAGCTGTCCAGCTCATCGGACATCGACTGGCTCTAATTGGAGATGAACTGGACAGCAGGTGGCGTGAGAAACTCCCCAATCAGTGGCCAAGATGGCCAAACCCCAACATGCTGACCTGCAGAGTTCTGAATGGGTGAGTCACCTCCTTTTAAAACATATGGATCATATAAGCCCACATTCTTCACCCAGTAAGAAGAGAGAGAAAAAAACATTTAGATTTAACTGTAGTGGAGGACATTATTTGTGTTTAAATGTGGAATAAATCTAATTGTTACAGGAGAATTATTGGTAGAATCTGGTGGTCTAAGGTCAAGCCAGTGGTGCAGGCATCCTGGTTGGTTCCACGTCTGCACACTCAGAACTGGATCAGCCTGGTAAGGAAAAGTCTTTTTTGCAAAAAATAAATATTAAATTGGTAGAAATGCAAATACAAACCATTCTGGTCAGATCAATATTCCGTATACGTTCCCCAAACTGTTGCATTTCCAAGTCCAGAGGCAGTCTAGACTTGGGTTATATCAGACTTCTTCCTCTCCACTTTCCACAGGTCTACAACTCGTGGTTTCCTAACTGGTCCTGCAGGACCAAATGCTGTCTGGCTTCTGCTGTGCTGCTGGTCACTGTGGCGGTCTTTACTGCATATCAGGAAACGTCTTGAGTGTTAGACATACACCCAGAAAGTGTCAAAAGCAGGTCTTAAAAAATATATATATAAAAAAAAATTTTGTATGATCATTTTCTAACTAATTGCATATCGTGCTGGTTCACACAGGTTTTCTAAGTTGTTTGATGCTGTTGTTGGTTTACAGTAGGGTCTGTTGCTGGTTAATAGAGCCATGTTCATTCTCTTACCTCTTCCTCCGAGAGCGTTTTAGTACAACTGAAGGAAGCTGGACTTTCAATTCAATTTTTTCCAGTACACTGCAACTGAAGGAACATCTTTGCTGTGATGAATTGTATGGATTTCTGTAAAACTCCTTTGCAGCAAAATGTTGTAAAAAAAAAAAGCACTATACAAATAAATCTGAAATTAAGTTTTATCTATGGGTTTCTCTATGACAGAAAAGCAGTAACATATTTCTTTAACAATTTTTTGAATTTATTTTCAACTTTTTTCCTGTTCAAATGCATTTCACAGTAGCATTCTGAAGGGTCACGATCAGCATGTGCCCACACTTAATCTTAACAGAATACAAGAGGCACACACAAAACGTGGATAGTCCTAAATTCAGAGTCCTTGTTCACGTAAAATGTTTGTTCCAAGTTACAAATCTGGCTTTGTAGTCCACCGCCCTTAATGGCAGAGCATCACGCAACCTCAACAACACGGCCATTCACAGTGCTCCGCATCAAGGTTCGCCCCTCGCAAGCGCCGGGGTCATTCATCACCTTGGCCATCTTCTGGCAACGCCACGTCGACATGGGTGTAGCTTTGAAACGCCTTCATGTTGCACTTCTGCAGTGTGGCCCCCAGCTGCCTCCCGGGCCCCAGCTCGTACGTGTGGGGGAAGCCCAGGCCCCGGGCCCTTTCGTAGATCTCGTGCAACGTCTGCTCCCACTTCACCGGCGACACCAGCTGCCGGGCCAGCTGTCGGCGAACGTGGCCCTCGTGGCCGTAGCGCTCGCCGTCCACGTTGGAGTGCACGGCGACCTCCGGCCGTCGCACACGCAGCTGCCTCAGGACGTCACGCAGGGGCTCCACGGCCGGCTCCATCAGAGACGTGTGAAAGGCCCCGCTGACGGGCAGTAGCCGTGTCCGCACAAAGTGCAGCTGCCTGGAGTTCTTCTGGAGGAAGTCCAGCGCCTGGCGGAGAGAAGGATGACCAGAGAGGGAGCGAGAGGGGGAAAAATAAGGTAATTTACTCTATCCAAAATACCAGTGAGAATAAAAAGCATGTGCTCCAGCTGGTATAGTGGTTCTTACCTCCCGATGGCCAGCAATGACTCTCCCGTCGGGAAACAGGTAGTTTGCAATGGAGCAGACAGGGTTCTCTATACCCAGAGTTAGGCAGTGCTCTCTAGCTTGGAGGCAGGCGTGCTTGTAATTGGCCTGAGCTCTACCGACGACAGACAACATTCCACTTGGGGTTTGATCAGAGGCTTTTTGCATTGCCTCAGCTCTGACTTTCACTGCAAAAAGGGCTTTGTGCCCACATTACACCTTCCGTTAAAGTTACACACACCATCTCAACCATAAGGATCGTTGCACGTAACACATAAAACCAGAAAAGTCAGCCTTACCCTCAGCAAAGTCCATTGCACCAGAGAACACCAAAGCTGCAAACTCGCCCACACTGAAGCCAGCGGCAGCAACACAGCTCTCTATTGCCTGAGGAATTTGTCCATAATAAACAATGTCAGATGTAAAATTTGAACTTGCATAACACATATAAGACGTCTCCCCGTTACTTACAGCAGGATTCTCGTGGTTCAGTCTCTCCACAGCAGCCAAAGATGTAACGAACACAGCGGGCTGGCAGTGGACCGTCTTCATCAGATCAAGTTCAGGTCCATTTAGGCACAGGGACAACAGGTCGTAGCCAAGCACTTTTTGAGCTACCGCGAACATTTCCTTGACGTTGCGGTACCTCAACATCCCCCTGCCCATGCCCACGAACTGACTGCCTTGCCCAGGGAAGAGAAAGACGGACACTTTGTTCGGGGGTCTCCGTGGTGTCGGTCGTGCACCCTCCGGGTCTCCTGTCGCTCCATACGTGCTGTAAGGGGTCTGGGCTGATTTCTGAGCAAAGTCACGCACTTTTCTGGAATTGAAGACAGCACCCTTACTGTAAAACGAGCGGGCTACAGCCCTAAAACGGACGACACCGCCCAAACTCATGGTACCGAGCACAGGTTCGGCCGAACCAACGTCAGCGAGATCAACTGTAGTTCAGCATGATCGTAAGCTCACGCAAACGAACGCTAGCTGAGGACTTTTATTCTGCCAGCAAGACGTCAATAAAATAAAAAGGATAAAATCATTAGGCTCGATTATTACTGAAAATAATCGCACGTATATTTAATTCTCGTGTCAATAGACACGTTAGCTAAGTTATTCAATGTCGTGCAGCAAATTCTTCTTCTTTTGTTGGTATGAAATAGCAGACAACACCCACACTGCCATCTGTTGTTCATTGTTCATATTCTAGTCAGCGCTCAGCTTCCTGAATGGCTATTTCTTCTATAATTAATAACGGTTCGAAACCAACATTTTCATCTGTAATATGTTGAATTGCGATATATACGTTGAATTACGATATTCTACACATCCATCAGCAACATCCGTCCAGAAATCAACCAGACTAAACATCTTTAACAGTTAGGCTGTTTTGGGATGATCGTCTGTGGCAAAGCAAAATAGTGAAAAAATGAATGTGCATACACGCACCAATTCAATACTACATACGCAGAGGCCATTATCCCAAGAATATTATTGAAATGCATTGTCATCTAGATTTGAATCAGAAGGTTTCATTAATTGAACCATAATCTTAAAACAAGTTTGCCTTTAGATGAAATTATAACTGTTGGTTTTATTGACAGAAAAACTGAAACAATACACAAACATCCAAGTGGCAAAACTGGCTTCTTGCAAGCCCTTTTATGGCAATCCAATTTTTTTTATTGAACTACAGATGCTCGGTTATACAAAATTGCACCACTTTAATTAAGGCTTTTAAGTTTACATTTGGCCACCCAACCCTCCCCCCACCCCAACTACTATTATGCAGATGTTACATTTCAAATGCTGTGACGCACTCTCAAGTCATGGTTTTAATATCAAGGAAATGTCTATCTGTTTGTTTTTGAACAAAACTGCAACAAAGCATTTGCTTACAGCAGTAGACACAGCGCACGTGTTAGTCTGTATCACTCACTGGTTCAGCAGTGCCTTGAATACGCCCCAATTAACCATGTGTTGTGTTGTCACATTTTATACGGAGTGAAACCCCATAACACATGCATAAAGCATTCATTATGCACATACATTATATTGTATATTATATTCAGTCTCAAAATGCAAAACATGAATTTTGATGCTGGGACAGACATACTAGAGATCGCAGGTGAGCCTTCTGTCATTGTGCCGCACAGTTCATTCAGGTCCAATGAATGCTTTATGAATGCCTCATACGATTGCACTTGGTACAATATGGCCATTTTTCTACTGTTCCCTTTTTTCCATGCTAAGAAACACAAGGTCCCCACCCCGACATTCACTACAGTTATCCCCACAGGAACGCAGACAGAAAACAGGTCAAACCAAGTATTACAAAGGTGAAACAGTCACTAACAGGCAATTCTTTTTTCTCTCTCTCTCTCCCGTCTCTCTTTACTGACAAGGTCCAATATCTTGTTTTTAAATCCTCAGTGTACCAGATGCATTAGGAGGCAGGAGAAGGCAGAGGAGTGGGGGGTTACATACAGTGAGTTTACCGGAGAGCAGAGACCCACATCACTCATCACGCTTGTCCCCATTCTCTGTGTGAAAGCTTTCAAGTCTTTCAAATGTATACTTCCTGTAGTAGGGTTATTCGGTAACAAACCAATGGGCTGCTTAGTTAGCTTTAGTTCAGCCAATGAGAGGTGGTGTCAGAGAGGCAGGGCTACATTACCATGTAACACACTTCCAAGTTTCTCATTGGTGAAGCCTAAAATTGCTAAGTCCCTTTCGACAGCACCACCTTTTTCAAACACCGCCCTACCACTGTAAAAACATCTTTGTAAACAAAGAAACCTGGCATGAGAAATGGAATATGAGGTGTTATTTCGTAGCTGGATTCTTCTCAAAGAAAAACAAGATCTAAAACTCATATTTGAAGGCAACATTTGAGGCTAAGGACAACATGATAGTGACAGAAAAATCATATATTTTTGTGTTTTTTTTTTTTGTTTTTACACGTACATCACTGTATCCACAGGTTTACCTAAAGATAAGAGTCATATCAATAGTTCTTGTGATACACCATCTTGGCAGAACAAAAATCTAGTAAAAAGAAGAAAATGCAGGAGGGAAGGAACAATTAAGGAAAAGAAAGAAAATAAAAGCAACAAATAGTTACCAAAGACAAAAACGACAAACAGAAATGCACAGAAACCCAGGAGCAATGTTAGCTGTATGAAATGGACTATATAGGTGCTCTTTGGACTTTCTCTCATCTCTGGCTAAAATAGTGGTGCTTATAAATATCGCATCATTGTAATTGCCATGGCAACGTGCACAGTCAGGTTCAACACCCTCTCCTTACATTTCCAACGGTAGCTGTCTCCGTTAGCAATAACACTGTGTGTAGGCGCTGTGTGTTTTTAAAATTCTTTAGCTCTTTATTCGCTTATCCATGTAATTATTTTTCTATTTCAGTTGCATACAGTTAGAATATATATTTATTTATAAGTAAAAATCTCTTTCTTGCGACACTTGAAAGTGATCATGGTTATTCATGTGCAAAAAAACTAGGGTGATACTGTAGTTTTGTAGTTTGGTTTGTTTGCTTGGTCGATTTTTCGTTAAAGGGGCACCACCACACAGGAAAGTCCATTCGATGTTTTAGTAACGCTGGCACTGCTGAGAGAAACAGCAGCAAATCAGACCTAGAGAGAGATGGAGAGAGAGAGAGAGAGAGAGAGAGAGAGAGAGAGAGAGAATAAGTGACAACATATGCGGTCATGCCAGTTGAGTTTTAAAGTCCTCTCTCCATTATGCCGAGACCCGGACACGTCCGGCGTTCAGCTGGTTCATGGTTTGATGCTAATGGCTAACTCCAGAACAGACACCCCTCACAGCCGCCGTACCACAGAGACCACAGAGTGTGAGCGGTCCGAGAGTTCCCACCTGGCTCAGAGTGACAGAACAGCCGTGTATTAGAGCAGCTGACAGTTGGACTTTTTGCGCGGTTTTCCAGGTACTGGGGTTTTCCTGTTGATTTGTCGGACCAGGTCATAGAAGATCTACAAGAGGCAGAGAACACATGGAATTACTCTTCAAAAGGAAAACTAGGCTTCAAATACAAGCCTTTCATTTTACACCAGTGTTGCATGACAGGTTCACCACACACACAAGTATTTGTCCCATGCCAATTCCAAAGGCGATAACCACATATGAAGCAGCGAAACATGTTTCAGATCAACAGCAGAAGGCAACATCTAACTCCTTGTAGCAGCTGGAGTTGCACCTGGGACACGGCCATTACGCTGCTGCCATGTGCGGCCACAGCATGCATCAAAGGGACTCGGGCCCACAGGTGCGGACCAGAGGAGCAGGAACCCAGAGATGCGCACACAGACGCAGCCCAGTCACTCAGCCGGCCCTGGTCCCACACCACACTGGACCTGGGCCTTGTGGAGCGAACTGGGACACATGACCACTCCAGTGAAGAATTATGATCATTGATCAAATCACAACTGTTCATTCATAAAAGCTGATAGCCATCTTCAAATAAACCAAAAATAAAAATAAAAGTCAGAGCTTAGCAATTTATCATCAAGTATTTTAACAGAGACAGTAAATGTAGATTTCATAATCAGATTTCAGAATGTGTGATATCATTCATGTCTGTGACTGACAAACTTGCTTCATTAACCGCAGGTGGTGATCCAGGTGAAAGATTAATCAATGATCCCATAATCCAGCCGTCACCATGGCAGCTGTATTGGAGCATCCTCCCAACACAACTGTGCAGCAGAATTGTTGCAGAACGGACTCCAACAATCATAGGACGTCACACACTGAGCCCAATGCTAGTGTGATGAGAGGCCGTCACACACTGAGGCTAATGCTAGTGTGATGAGAGGCCGTCACACACTGAGGCTAATGCTAGTGTGATGAGAGGCCGTCACACACTGAGGCTAATGCTAGTGTGATGAGAGGCCGTCACACACTGAGGCTAATGCTAGTGTGATGAGAGGCCGTCACACACTGAGGCTAATGCTAGTGTGATGAGAGGCCGTCACACACTGAGGCTAATGCTAGTGTGATGAGAGGCCGTCACACACTGAGGCTAATGCTAGTGTGATGAGAGGCCGTCACACACTGAGGCTAATGCTAGTGTGATGAGAGGCCGTCACACACTGAGGCTAATGCTAGTGTGATGAGAGGCCGTCACACACTGAGGCTAATGCTAGTGTGATGAGAGGACGTCACACACTGAGGCTAATGCTAGTGTGATGAGAGGACGTCACACACTGAGGCTAATGCTAGTGTGATGAGAGGACGTCACACACTGAGGCTAATGCTAGTGTTTCCAAGCAACATCATTCACATGATCGGTACATCACACACAGTTGAACTTGCACTCAACTTCACTGACCCGAGTTTTGTTGTTTGCTTGCTGATTTATTTATTTATTATATTAATTTATTTAAATAACTTCCTAAATGCACGCATCCCAAAAGCCTTCAGTGAATACTTCAAGGCATAATGACCACAAGAGGGAAGGCCTGAGCACTGTTTTCAGCTGCGGATGAAGCTTTATAAACACACATTTTGTCAGCTTAATGTAAATTTCTGATCAGCTCAATGGTACGAAGTGAAAACTTTTCAAAGCGGCCGGACGGGGCAGCAGGATGTGGCTAACGGCTGACGGAGTTGCTCCTCACTGTGGCTTCACCGGAGGGCTGTCGGGGCTTCAATCGGAGGCACTGAACCTTTAATGATGACGTCTGCAGCGTTGACAGGAATCAACAAGCCCTACCACGGAAATGCCAGATCTCAGCACAGGAGCTGATGCTGCATTATCATTTCAGAACAGACTCTGAGCAACCGCTGGATCTCGATACCAGCTAGCGCTGGAATGAAGGCGGCCAACGCAGTCTGCCAGCGAAGACGGAACACAGGCCGGGCTCTGTGCCAGGCTGTCGGCGGAGGGCAAGCCCAGGCCCTGGCGCACAGAGCCCCCTGTGTGCCAGTGTGCGCCAGCTGACCGCCTGATGCCGTGCCGGGGTAGACCGGGCCCGTTTGGGGCCACGGCATCGGCTGACAAAGGCAGCGTTCTGTCCACGGAGGACCGCGGCTCCGTGGAGACACCCCCTCGTCTGAGGAGGCCCAAGTGATTGAGTGTGCGCACGTGTGATCGAGCCACATCGTGGTTAGTGAGAAGGAACGGATTGTCCCTTTGCCCCGCGAAGTCACGTGGCAGAGGGACGCATTGGGTGTGGTGGACAGAGACGGGGTGGCGGGGCTGGACGGTGACGTGGGTGGACGCTCACCTCGTTGACGTTAATCTTGGACTTTGCGGAGGACTCCAGGAAGGCACAGCTGTTCCACTGGCGGGCCAGGTTCTGGCCCTGCTCCTTCCCCACCACCCGCTCATCCTCCAGATCACACTTGTTCCCCACCAGGATCATCGGCACCTACGAGACAGCAAGGGGCGTGGCATTGTTATGGGAAGACAGCGAGAGGCGTGGCATGGTTATCCCTCAAATCAAAACTACTAGAGCATCTCACTCAAAACGGCGCCGCTTTAGTGTACATTCTCTTCATCGTCTGGAGCTCAGGAGATTTGGCATTTTTGTGACTCGTGTTGTCATGCCGTGCTTAATAACAGCACACGGCCACGCTGGCGGGTGCTAATTCGCCAGTGCAGTGATGAGGGGGTGTAATCCTGATGAGTGAGTCAGCACAGGTTCATATGTAGAAGGGCACGCCGAGCCAAGGAGAAGGACAATCATCTAATCTGTAGTCCAGCGTGAGTGTCTCACTAGAAGAGCCAAGGAGTCCACACTGCTGTGGATATATTTTTTGTAGCTAAATTACAAGAGGAGATAATTTGTAATCTTTTTTCTGAAATAAAGCCAAGTTAGGGGAACTTCTGTGTTAATACATATGACTGAAAATGTAATTGTGCACACTGTTGGGTATTTCTGATGGGGTGAGGTGTTCAGAGCACTCTGATGACTCTCTGGTTCCCAGTTTCATATACTGCTCACTGAAGCAGCTGTTGGGAAGCAGGAGAGGTTCTAGAACGTGACCAGAAACCCCCTGAGCGCCGCTCTCTGCTGAAATGCGACAGGAAGCTCAAAATATTCAGAGGAAATGCACACGCTTATACCGCACACCACAGCAGGTCTCAGCCAACACCCTGAGAGGCCAGCAAGTGTTCAGTTTAGTAGTACGGAGAAGTGAAAACCCAGAGCTTTACAGCTGCCTGTGAGGAGAGCTTTCTCACCCCATCAGCACCCCAGGAGACTAGTGTAGTGTACATCAGAAACGCCCATCTTTCAAACAGTCTCAACAATGCCTGACACTTCAACACACACACACACACACACACACACACACACTTCCTCTGTATACCACACACAATCAAGTTGGACTTTAACCTGATGTGGCTGGAGCTCAATAGGACTGTTACACAATCACCACACACACCGGTTGTGTTGATAAAAGGAGCGGAAAAAAGACAAACAAATATGGAGACGCATGTACGCACGAAGCAGGTTAAATAAACGACCCCTCAAGATCACCGCCCTGATGAGGCTGGAGCTGAAATGGGAGGGGTGGGTGGGCGGGGGGGTGCAGCCTCTGTGGCCTTTTCATGGCCAAGAGAGAGGAGATACTACAGCTACCAAATAATGTTGCGAGATCAAAGCTGTACCTACAAAGTACAACACGGACAGGGCGGGCAGAGCGGTGATGGACGGCGCGGCGTTAAGGAGGAGAGTGTGGGCGGCACTCACGTCGTCGGTGTCTTTAACTCGCAGGATCTGTTCTCGCAAGTCCTGCAGGTCGTTGAAGGTGGACTGTGCAGTTATGGAGTATACTAGTGCGAAGCCCTGGCCGTTCTTCATGTACAGGTCCCTCATGGCTGTGAATTGTTCCTGTTGGAGGGGAGGAGATTAAAAGACAGACACAAATATCGTTTATAGGTTTGTCATTACCCAGCATAATTACCGTGAATGAGGAAAAAAAGGCATCAGCGGAGGTTTATCTTCAAAGATATTAAAATGACATTTATGAGATATGCCTGTGAACCTGTGTTCATCAGCTCCCTGAACCTGAAAAGATCAGAAGTCTATAGAACCACAGTTTCACTTGGAACCGTTTCAAGGGGCTACTTGACATAAGCACACATCTGCCTTGATTGGAGCCACTTATTAAGGAGGCGTTAACGAGCAGCAAGTTAACGAGTGTAAGGCCTCATGAGGAATCAGTTGTTCTAATCCCAACAGACTGGGCCACTGATCCAGTGGCCTATTCCCGTCATGTTGAGTGGGAGGTGGTTACCAAGGGTAACGCACTTGTAAGGCTATGATGAGATATAATTACTTATCTGCCCATAGGACAGGAGTCCACCTGCAGAGGGCCGTGTGTGTGGCTTGTTAAGCAAACCAAACATCATAAAAACCAGATGCACGGGCAAGTGCATGTGCACGCTGAAAGGCAAACATCAAAGAGCTGATTGGCTGAGAGGCACACGGACTTAGTGTGCTCAGGGGGACAGGGGTAGGGTTGGTTTTCGTGCCATGGTTCCCCAGCTAGACACAACAGCGAGAAAACCAGAAGCTGCTTACTGTCTTCTTGCATCACGGTTTTCCACTTTTAGAAGATCGTTCCACAATAGAACTGGTCAACGGGCGTCCAGGACCACAAGGCACTCGAGTGGTCTCTGCGTATTTGAAACGAACGCGAGGGAGGGGCCTAAACATGCTTTCGGCTGGGCACGCGGATGAAAGGGAACCAATCACGAGTGAGCGAGGCGTCAAGAGGCTTTGTCAGCCATCTTGGCTCTCCCGTGTCTGGCTGCGGTGCCGTTCTGGAGGAGAAAGACCAAGGGCAGCATTCACCATCTGTTAGCAGGGCTCCGGGGCTACAGGGCAGGGCAAGGAGACGCTGCAGACGTGCCTTACACTCCTCAGGGGTGAGGCTCACTCCAGATGCCCTTCTGCGCCACAATGAAAGGCACACCATGGCAGTGTTAACAGGAGCTTGGATTCCATGGGGAAAGCACCTCCTAGGGTTGTTCAGGTCTTTTATAGAAGAATGGATGAACAATGCCATCAGCATCCCAGAATGCAAACTTCAACCATTTTATTTTATTTGAAGTGCATTAAAATTATTTGCAGCACGTGTAAAGCTCGGTGAACTGACCTTAAACGTACAGAGGGTTAGACAAATTTGAACTCAGTTGCTGATTCTTACCGTTCCTGCAGTGTCCAGGATCTCCAACATACACTGTTGTCCATCAACCTCCACTTGCTGCAAAAGAGACAAACTACATGAGACCAACTGAACAAATAAATGACCACATTCTGAAGACTAGTATAATGGTATCACACGAAGACTAGTATAATGGTATCACACGAAGACTAGTATAATGGTATCACACGAAGACTAGTATAATGGTATCACACGAAGACTAGTATAATGGTATCACACGAAGACTAGTATAATGGTATCACACGAAGACTAGTATAATGTGTAATGGTATCACATGAAGACTAGTATAATGTGTAATGGTATCACATGAAGACTAGTATAATGTGTAATGCTCTCTCTCCTCCATGATGCAGACTGCTGGAATCTCCCACCCCAAACACTTACATTTACGTTCCTGCAGGCTCATAACACGCACATTAGCAAGCAGACTGCTCATTTAAAAAAGGGTTGTGTGTGTGCAACCGTGTGTGTGTGTGTGTGTGTGTGTGTGTGTGGGTGTGCACGTGCGTGGCAGGGGTGGGTAGGTATTAGATGATTCCATTTGACGCACCCTGGGTGATCTGAACCCTGAACGGATCGATCCGTACGCACCAGAGCCACGTAGGATGGGGCCGTGCTGTAAAAGCCCAGGAGTGGTGTGTGTGTATAAATCAGCCCTGGCGTGTAGGAAACTTCTGTCTCTGCTCTGGGGTTTCCCATGTCCCCTTCCCCCAGATGAATGACAGTACTACACTACACATGTCCAACGCAGCGAGCCACTCGCCATCAACATCAGGAAACCTCGCCCACAGGAAGTGCCCCTGGGGCGCCAGCGTGAGCGCACAGAGGAAGAGGGGTGGTGACCCAAATGGGACTTCCTGTTACAGTTTGACAGAAGCATCATTTTTTTGTTGCCGCTGTCATCTCATGACCGACGCGCTGTGGCCATTAATAAAGAAAAGGCAGAGAACACGGCAGGTAGCAGATTTATGCGTGACCACGGTTCTTCCTTCCATCGCTGGCCTGTCTCATTACCCACCCACTCAGGTAAATCACTGAATCAGCGTGGATTACAGGCCGTCAAACTACCAGGCATGCGCACACATAACCTCATATTATAGACACATTGTCTGGCACAGTCAGAGGCTGACAGGCATGTGACAAACGAAGCCATTCAAAGGCCCTTAAAAGCAACATCAAAAGCAGTTGATGGCTGCGGGTTGCTGGAGGTTAAACTGCAATATCCTGGTTGTCTATGTTCCCCATAAACTCTCAGCACTGTACTGTGGCATCTGTACATCATTAAACCATTAAACTCAACACAAGATGTGTAGAGACGACCCACACTTGCCTTTCTGTATGAGTCTTCTATTGTGGGATCATACTTCTCCACGAAAATCCCTTGAACAAACTGGACAGTCTGGAGAGAGAAGGGAGAGAGAGAGGGGGGGGGTAGGAAAGACAGACATTTAAGACATATTCAAAACCGACATTGATATGTGTGAGTGACAAGCATCCAAAGGCACTATTCATTTTTGATAATCACTTAGCACTCAAAGATCTAAAGGTAAACTGCGCATCCATACAACACAAGGTTGGTAAATGCATCAACATGAACTCCAAACAAAACAATTTCCTCTATTACTAAAGTGTTTTACATGCTGTTGCAATTCTATTTATTTTTTCAAAGGGGGGGGGGGGGTGTAAAAGCTCCTTTTGTATTCAGAAAATATTCAGCGAGTGAAATATTTGCATGAAGCATAAAAAAACGACTTAAAGCCCTGGTGGAGTGAGACAGGAAGGGTGTAAGACACGAAGGGCACTAGCAGCAGACTTTGAAGCCTCTACGCTACGTGCTCTGTGCTCTGCTCATGTGTGATGATTACGTGATGGACCTCTGAAGTGACAGTGGGCAGCGAGGGAGAAAAAGGTCTTCTCCTTCGCCAGTGAGAACCTCCCGAAAGGAGGAAACCATGACCAACATGTGACCAAGTCCAATTAACCAAGAGACCAATTAACCACGAGACCAATTAACCAAGAGACCAATTAACCAAGAGACCAATTAACCAAGAGACCAATTAACCACGAGACCAATTAACCACAAGACCAATAAACCCATGATTAAGTGACACTATTGCAGGACATTTTTCAGGGCATGTTGAACATTAAGATCAAAGTTACAGAAATACAGCCGAAACGTGTTGATGTGGACTTCTAATTGTAGAATGCGGAGCAGTTCACCTGTGTAACTCTGAAATAGAACAGCTGTAACACAGGACAATGCAAAAGTCTACATCTGCCCCCTAGCTGGGGGAATGGATGTGGACAAACACTGTAAAAGGGAAAACTTAATCGTAGTCATCAGTGGCCTGTGGGCACAAGACCCTGCAGGCTTGGCTACTCTGGGGTTGCCATAGAAACATCAGGACTGAAGGGAGATTGGGTAGGAGACCTTTGAACATGTTCTCCAATTCTCATGATGGTCCCAAACCCCATGAGCTGAGCTGGATTAATCTCACACACAGACACACAGACACACACAGACAGAGACAGACACACAGACAGAGACAGACACACAGACAGAGACAGACAGACACACAGACAGAGACAGACAGACACACACACAGAGACAGACAGACACACACACACACAGAGACAGACAGACACACACACACACAGAGACAGACAGACACACACACACACAGAGACAGACAGACACACACACACACAGAGACAGACAGACACACACACACACAGAGACAGACAGACAGACAGACACACACAGAGACAGACAGACAGACACACAGAGACAGACAGACAGACACACAGAGACAGACAGACAGACAGACAGACACACACACAGAGACACACAGAGACACACACAGAGACACACACAGAGACACACAGAGACACACAGACACACACACAGAGACAGACAGACAGACAGACAGACAGACAGACAGACAGACACACACACACACACACACACAGACACACACACACACAGACACACACACACAGACACACACACACACAGACACACACACACACAGACACACACACACACAGACACACACACACACAGACACACACACACACACACACACAGACACACACAGACACACACACACAGACACACACACACAGACACACACACACAGACACACACACACAGACACACACACACAGACACACACACACAGACACACACACACAGACACACACACACAGACACACACACACACACAGATCTTTAAAGATGCTTTAGTGGGAATGATATGTGAAAGAATGGTGAGAAAGAAGAAATAAAGTGTAAATAAATCAGTGAGGCATGTAAAAGAACACTAAATTAAAAGTTTAGTGAGGTTAATGCTGGTTGACAAATCAATTAAAAAAGGATTATCTGGTGCATCACAACCCTTAAAAGCACTGTACAAAAGTAATTGCATTATTGTTATTTCATTATTAAAAGAATCAAAGATAGACACACACATTAGCACCTTTAAGAGTAATCAAATCTCTCACCAACACACAGTGTGGTGAGTGCCTCTCACTGTCTCACACACACACACACACACACACACACGGATCATCACAGCTGTCCATCTATCAAGAACAGCTGGGGAAATAATCCAGGAGTAATATTCCCTGTGTAGTCACGTGTTAATAACCAATTATAGCTTAGACAAGTGGGAGACTTAGATGGCTCTTCAATCCTGTGCACCTTCTTGGGAACGTGCACGTCAAGTCCACAGGTGTGCAACTCCAGAAAATGGGCACACGGGTCCCCATGTCCAACCTTCCACTAGGGAACAGGCAGGATTGTTGTGTACATTCACAGCTACGACTGGAAGCACAACTCTAGTTCCTAGTCTCCCAGAAATGTGTTCTTCCCAGCAGAGTTTGCATGGCCAGGTTTTCATGTCAGTGGGTCAACACTTTCTAGATGTTTAGTGACACTGTAAAAGTAGGTTTATTATTGAGACTCAGACGGGCATCCTGCTGAAACCTGGGCTCAGTCTGGACAGCGCAATGCTCTCTCTTACACACACACAGGACAGGAGGTGTAGAGAGTTGTCCCTAGCTGTGGGTGTTGGATTGCAAGCTTGGCTTGGTTATAAGAGGCACATACGGTCTAGCCATCTCTGTCTGACACTTAACTAGCCCTGCAGCTCAAAGTTGGGGCCATAACAGACCTAAGGAATAGTGTGCATGCATGTGTGTGTGTGTGTGTGTCTAAGAGAAAGACACACACACACACACACACACACACACACACACACACAAACACACACACACACACACACACACACACACACACACACACACACACAGGTCAATGGTAGTGAGTCGCTGCATAGAACCAATGTGTGCTGATGCAGCAGGGTCTGATGGATGCCTTAAGGCTTTGATATTGATGAGCCTTGCTCTTTCTGTCTTTGTCTGGGTGTGTGTGTGTGTGTGTGTGTGTACACGTGTGTGTGTACATAAAAAGGTCTGGAATGATTTGCCCATGCTCTAAGCCACACGCCCAGTCCCTCTGTGCCTCTAGCTCAGTGGTCAAGCTGCTCCTACAGTGTGTTGTGAGACAGGTAGTGTGAGACAGGTAGTGTGAGACAGCTGAATGTGCCAGCAGGTAGTGCCTCTAAATCTGGCCCTGCACCTTACTGTAAGTAACTCAGCAGAACCGGCTGGGCTGTAGGGTGTGTGCGGAGCTCTGATCTCCATGAGCAGGTCTGAAAAAGCAAAGACTCTTCCGCAGTTTGTGAACACACACACACACACACACATACCCACACACACACATGCACGCACACACCCACACCTTATTCAGGAATGGGAGAGACGGTAGCCAGCACCAGGACTGTTTCAGAAGTAAGAATGGAGCAGGAATGGCCTGTGCAGCTGCTGAAACATCACCTTGAGGCCACGGGGGAGGATCTACAGAACCTCCTGGAGCAGAATTCAGCTCGGATGAGAACAACACACAACCAGACAGGCACTCATAAAGATGCTCCATGCAGTTCACCGCAAAGAGCAGCATTCTCACCGCAGAAGAGTCATTTGAAAGTGGATAACCGCAACCAATCTCTCTCTCTCTCTCTCTCACACACACACACACACACACACACCCACCCCTAGTTATTCAAGCCTCATACATCTTGATGAATATGGAGTTTAATATTTAAGTCTAATATTTCAGCCGTCAGCTCTCTCCCAATCGTATCCCCGCGATCAGACATTTTACTCCAGTATCTACTGGAAACTTCAAAGGTGAATTTGGAAATGTAGACCAATGATTTTAATCATCTGCACCTATTTAATTTATGACTGTGATCACAGGAACCGACATGAACATTGGAACATTTGCCGAAATGGCTCATTACTCTTTACCCCCCCCCCAACCTTTCAGAGCCTGGATTCTCTTCCACTGTGCTCTGTTTGGTGTAAGGGTGTGCTCCTCAGCGCTGACGTTGAGATCATTCTCAGTATGCTATTCGGCTCTCTGCGGGAGACCCTGCAGTTAACGCTCCAGCCATGAAGCAAAGCCACTCTGGAGGGACTCCAACAGAGACAGAGAGAACAGCGTGTCAGAACCACACGCGATCAACCTCGCCCAGCGCAGACGCACGCGCAACGGAAATTCGCATACGAGTCAGTTTAAGGACTTTTATTAATAACACCTTCACTTAATGCGCTGTGCCCTCCACAGCAGTCCAGAGGAAAGCTAGGGAACGGAGGCTGAAGAGGAAGAGTCAGTGAGGAAGAGGCATCTCGCGTACACTCTGACCAAACCAGCTGTTGCCCCTCCCCCCGATGACGTCTGGAGTCCTCTACGTCTCCAGACAGGCTTGCGTTTCAGTAGTGTGGGGAGCAGGGTGACAGACGGCCTGTCCCAAACCTCAGGCCCTCCCGGCTTGCCCGGCTCATCCCTCACCGAGACCACAGTCCACTCCCACAGCCCTCCGCACGCTCTCGGGCAGCTTAAGCAGGAAGCAGGGCCGACATCCTCTCCTTTAAATCATATACATCTGACCACACAGCATCTGTCCACCAGAGTTACAACAACCCACTAGGGGCCTGCGTGCTGGGGCTGTATCGTCACCGCGGGCCTACACGCCGAAGGCATTCGGGGCCCTCCGTTGCGTGCAGACAGAGGACGCGGTGTTACGGGGGAGCGAGGCGATACGATTATACGGACCCGCCCTCACAAAGCAGGCAGCAGGTGGGAGTCCTGCATGTCCAAGGCTTTCCAGACCTGCTCATGGTGCAGAAAGACACACAGTGGGGGGGCGCGAACACACACACACAACTCTCTGTTGGGCCCTGACGTGAGTGGGCGGGCCATTCTGGCACTTCTCCAGTGGGTCAGCTATTGGGGATCAGCGTGATGGAGATAAGTAGGGTAGAGTGCTGGGAGAGGGAACGCTGTGCTAACGATGCTAAGAGGGGGTAACCAGGTTAAAGGGCGCATAGGGGAAAGTGAACACTTATTAGGGCACTGCTCTTGTCTGCTTGGTTTCAGCCACCAACTCTGATCACTTCTTTCAGAAAATGTACAAACTTCAGCACTACAGATCGATATAAGGAACACCACATTCTCATCGGGTATTAAATGCCTTCAGCACTCAGAGAAGCTTGGCTAAAGGACGGCCTCGTTAATGGCCATCCTTTACACGATACCAGATACACTCACGTCTTCCTCCCACGCCCCACCACAGCGGAGGGGGTCAGATGAAACCACTCGAAGAGTCACCGGCCTGCCGAGATGAGATCGAGAGGCGCAAAACAGACAAGTGTTCTCACAGCTCCGCCCGGCTCTTGAGACGGCGTTGGACGCGGCGTCCCCGGGGGAGACGGGGCCCGAGCCTCGACTGGCGGGACGAGACACGACACGCGTCCGCGCCGGCGCGTTCGACCGCAGGACAGCACCTCCGCGGAGGATCGAGAGTCGATTGGAACGGGTCGAGTGAGGTGAGAAGGGAGCGGATCACTTACCAGAGCGGACTTGCCGACGCCTCCAGAGCCGAGGACCACCAACTTGTACTCACGCATCATGCAGTGTGCCCGTTACTCACCTAAAAAAAACAACAAAAGAAAAAACAGACTGTGAGACTATAAACCTGTGAAATGAGGAGTTTCAGTTTTCTACAAGTTTTCACACAAAAACTAATGAATAACCACATCTGAAAAGGTTTCGGATTAAATTTTTTTTTTTTGCCCAGGTGTGGCATAGCCCAAGCGGGTAGCTAGACCCCGGTAAGTATGCCCAATATGTCACAAGTCTGAACCCGTACGAAAGCGAATGCCAACGGTCCAGTTCTGAATAAATGTCCTGACGTATGCACACGATTGGCTGGCACGATCACTGCGAGTGGCATCATGAGAGTTGGAAGTGATGTCCTGACAACACGCCAGGCTGTTCCCCCACTCAGGAGCACAAGCATCAAGATTCTGGAGCTGAACTTTTTTTTTGCAACATTTTGTAATCGATGGAAGCCAAGTAAACAGTTAGCCTAACAGGTTGGCCACAGTCACCAGACACCTGGGTAAAGGTAGGGTAGAAAACCTGTACAAGTTCAGTTCGGTGTGTTTCTAGAGCTTAAAGATCAGGCCAGAAAGCTAATCATAAAAACACAGCAGCAAACGCCCATAAAGCCCAAACGCACTTGATGGTGCCACAGTGAATGCTGCCTAGCCTCAGATAGGTGTGAGGTTCATTCCCTTCCTGTTGAGGTGTTAACCCATCTTCTCATATCTAGAGCTGACGTGTGATGTTTCTGGCACCATTCAGCAAGTTCTTGACTTCCTCTATTACCACAAGAGCCCGTTAGCGAAAGCTTTAATATGGGGCAACTTCACAGCACCTTCCAAAGGTCAAGATCTCACACAAATAAAAGTGTGAACTTCTGGTGTTATAAGCCAGATGGTTCTTACCATTTAAGTAAGACAAACACTGCTATGATAGATGTGGTAGAGTATAACCTAGAGTATAAACACCAGACAACCCCCCCCCACACACACACACATACATATACACACAATTTTATCCTTCTTTCTTATTCTCGGTCTCTCCTCACATCTTGTTTTCTGCCCAAACTGGTTCTGCCGCTGACGTGCCGTTCTACATCATAAATAAATAAATCCAAAAAACACCAGCCCCCGTTGCTGGTCACCGGTGCGATCCAGCCCGCGTTCTACACGAGAGGAGATCGGCGCGGACCGGGGCTCCTATCAGACAGTACCGGCCTCCAGCAAGCATCATCACGCTGCACGGAGCCGGCTGATTAAAGAGACGCGCCACCCAAATCTAATGCAACACCAGCCATTAGGGACGTCTGACTCCACTCCCTCTTAAGAGGAGCTTAAATGGCTCCCCACCAAAGAACAAATCGTCTGCAGTCGTCTAATTCGCCTGTTTCCGCTTACAATGGCAACAGGAAGTGAGGGAGGGAGTGGGAAGAGGAACCGAGTTAGGAAAAATGACACACACACACTGCACACACACTAATGTGAATCCAGTATAAGCAAACAAAGAGTATGATCAAAATGAGCAAAGAATGGGGATCATTTTCAGTTAAAGGATTTGAGGTCAGCGATGACTGAATGAGTCAGTGAGAAGACTGAGGAAACGTGAGCTCATATCCAGACAGACGGATGGAGCACTTCAGGACAACGAATGTGACCGTGACATCATCCGCAGTCGCCCGAGGCATTGAACGAGGTCACGACCTGTAACTCGGAGATGGTGTTCACTGTGGAAGGAGATCGAGAGCTGCTCGAGGAATGTGACAGCGTAGGAAGTTGACATTTAAAAGGCGCATTAAAAGTAAACACAAAAAGACACCCTCCACCACCACCACAAAATGAAAGGTGCAACAGGTCGGAGGGCAGGTGGGGTGGGGGAAGACGGCATGGGGGTTAGGGGAAAGGTCAGGCAGCGTGGGTAGATGGGTAATGAGTGGCAACAAGTGCAAAATGCCCTCAAGCTAAATTCTGAAGAGTTCCACATGCTAAGGATAATATGAGTCTGTGTAATGAGGAAAAATGCTTCCTTATCACCACGCATGCAGTATACCACAAGCCGTGAGAACGCCTGCTCACAGACAGGCCTAGCGTGTGGCGTTGTGCACGAGGATCGGCGATGTGCTATGGTATGAGTGATGGTGCACCAGTAGAGGAAGTGGTGCGTGGCCCCTCCCACCAACAACTCTTCTGGCTGTAAAAGTCAGAGGCACCGAGCTCTGCCAATAATAACACTCAGCAAAGAGAAACAGCTCCACACACACACACACACACACACACACACGCACACACACACACGCACACACGCACGCACACACACGCACGCACACACACGCACGCACGCACACACACGCACGCACACACACGCACACACACACGTACACACACACACGCACACACACACACGTACACACACACACGTACACACACACACGTACACACACACACGTACACACACACACACGTACACACACACACGTACACACACACGTACATCCCCACCCCCACAGATACGAGAAGCGAGGGAGTGGACCAACACGTTTTGCGTGTATGCGTGGGCACATAAAGCACGGTGAGATGCATACCCACGACAGCCCTGCCCTCCTCCTGACTCAAGCTGTCTTAAGCACGTAGTCACAGTCACACAGAGCACCGAGTTCAATCAGGGAACTTCTATCTGCCACTTCTCAGGCATCCACTGGGGTCCAGCATCTAGGAATTGGCGTTTGGCCCCGTGATTTCCTTGCACTGCCATTTGTACGCCGCACTGTTACGCCGCACTGTTACGCCGCACTGTTACGCCGCACTGTTATCCGAGCCCGTGTGTAATGGTAGACCAAGCGGCTTAAAGTGGTTCTAGTCCATGGGAACTCATCAACACCTAGTGTTCTCTGGACCCAGTTCACTCCGGAGTGAAACGCTCGTTAGCACAGTCCAGCGTGAGCGGGATGGAGGGAACAAACACTCCTCACAACGTCTTCCTCCAGCAGTTAACCCACAGCAGTCCAGCGCCTTTATCTGAGAAGAGCTACACGATACCAAACTGTGAAGGTCAGAGGTGATGCCCATTCCATGGCCCTGCTCCTGCAAAGCCCTCAAAGGGTCTTTAATCTGAAAGATTACATAAAGACATTTATATAAATTATGTTTCAAGGTTTGACGGTTGGGTGATAAAACACAGTGATGCATTGTGCTCACACACTCATGGCTCTTCCAGAGTGTGAAAAGTAACATGACACACTCACCTAAACACCCACGCTCACATACACAGGGCACTAATGGTGCACCTATATAACTCTTACTAAAGAAAACAATAGAAACCTAGAAGTGCACAATATAGTATTGTCAAAAAAGACAACATCAGTTTGATGCTGGATTTTTGGCCAATAATAACAACTGAATTTATCCATCCACCAGATTAAGCCTTTTGCTTCTTTTAGGCCTCATTTGTATATTAATACGGGGGGCACGCCGTTAGCAGCGGGGAAAGTTCAGACGTAGTTCAGATAGCAGTCCCTCGTTCCTCTACAGGAAGCCGTGGGGGAGGTCGAGGTCCAAGGGAAAGTGTGACATCAGATGAGAGCTGACTTAACCTTTAATGCTATAGTTTAAGGCCCCGGGGGCAAACATTCTACACAGACACACACACACGTGGAAACAGACGCACACGCGTGCACCAGTTCGCTCACATGCGTGCATGTGAGAAAATGGCTCATGCACAAAATGGCTACAAGGCCATGAAGCTACACCACTTACATGTCCCAAGGCATCACTTAAGGATAAAATTATGTAGGTCAAAGGACTCGAGGGACGCCAAGTGTCTCAGACGTGCACGACGTTCAGAGCTATAATACGGCGTAGATTAAGGCTCATGATGATGAAGACCCTTGAGAGTGCTTGTATCCAGACAGAGACAAAGGGAAGGTCATGAATATTGTGACTCACACTAATCTTCATATGATGCCAGCAAAATCCAAGGCGATCATTAGGTAAATCAGCAAGGGACTGAACGAGAGCGCACCATCAGGAGATACAAGGCCAGATAAGGTGCGGGCTCTCAGCATGCAACACACTCACTCAGGGCATAAGGACCAAACAACTGCAGTCAAAGCAGCTGTGCCACATTTATATGACACCATCACACGATATGCGGTCTGATGCCCCAATCAACCAGCATGATATGTATATTAGAAATCTCTCACACACACACAGAGAGGGGGGGGGGGGAGGAAGACAGAGAGAAGGAAGGAACTTTATAATAGAAGACATACCTCCTACTCATCCACACACACACACACACACACACACACACGTGTGAATGTGTGTATCTATAGGAGGAACCAGGTATAATAGAAAACATTTAAATCATATATATAAAATATGGTTTAGATATCTGTTTTATAACCGTTATAATTTTTATATCCTTCTACGTATACACACACGTGTTTTATTTCATCCCACATTGTTCGTGGAGTGGTTACACTACTATATTGTGCAGCTCAGCTCCTTATAGGAGCTGTAACAGCCAACCACTACGATGAAATACACAAGAAAGGCCAATTAATATCAGGCCAGTAAGTACTACCTTAACTTTACTGCCTCTAAGAAAGCTTTATCAGTGATGTTTACTGCAGGTCAGACTGTAACCAATCAAGGGGCTCTGTGTGCCTACAGCACTTAATGTGTTCTTACTGTAGAAAAATCTCACTGTTAATGTTTGAAGCACACGGTGCAACTGTAAAGCTGTAAACTCTGTACAACTCCAACTGTGATAAGGGTGACGTGGTAAAGTAGGCACAGCTCCTAGAAGCCGCCCCGTGATACAGGATTGCAAAGTGAGGCACAAAGTGCTGATGACCTGTGCAGTCTCACACAAGCATCCTGCCTGGCTACAGTCCACTGAGCTCCGGGCACAGGCTGGTTCTGAAGAACCTTACATCAGATAGAGCAGCACGCGGGCCGGAGCCTGGCACCTGTACAGCACCAACGGGCACCGGAGGGGGGAGGGAGAGAGAGAGAGAGGGGAGAGTGAGAGAGAGAGAGGGGAGAGTGAGAGAGAGAGAGAGAGAGAGAGAGAGAGAGAGAGGAGAGAGAGAGGGGAGAGTGAGAGAGGGGAGAGAGAGAGAAAGAGACAGAGAGGAGGGGGGGGGGGGTGAGAGAGGAGAGGAGAATGAGAGAGGAGGGGAGAGAGAGAGAGAGAGGAAATGCAAATAAAGGAGGCAGATAAGTTTCGGTCTACAGGATCCTAACCTCAGCTGACTAACATGCTATGCCACAAGCAGCACGTTGACCTACTGTCAGTGTGCGTACCACCTCATAAATGGCACTTGGTTACTGGGCAGAGGAATTCTGAGAGGCCTGTTGTGCGGCTCACATGACCCTGTCTGTCACAAAGGGGAATTACAGCCATGCCAGGATCACAAGATCCATTCGGTGTTGTGCAACACCAGGCAGGCAGGGATGGAAGTTCATGTGAGAGGCACAGAGACATCCCTGTACACGCCACATAGCCGCTTTACGTCAGCAAGGATGCGGCCAGACCGAGACACAAGACGTCTCAAGACAAACGCCATGCCGGCATTCCCAAATTCGGGTCTCCCAGTATTCCACCTCTTGGACCAGTTCATTTCAGCCCAGCTTGGACTGGCTGGCAGCGCGAGCATGTTACACACACACACTCACACACACACAGGCGAGAAGAGTGTGCTGCTCAAACCCTGATGACCCTGCAGGGATTTGGCCATTCATGCTTTTGAAGTTTCTGGGAATGAGCATTTCCTGCAAGCTTATAGAAATACTCATCATAACCACTGAAAAATATGTACATTAAATGAAATAGGCCACCAGGTTCCAAAGCTAAAACCACACAGAGGGGTGAAGCATGTTAATAATAAATACAGCGCAGGGTAAATCATGATGGACAGTAAATGGCCAGCAGAAAAGTAGGAGCTGAGGGCACAGAGTCTGAGGCAGGCTGCAATATTTTTTACCATGTCACTGATTTATCAACTGCTGTAGGCCACAGTGTGTAATTGGTTACTAAACTGGGAGGAGCAGACGTCGAGTAGCACAGCAAGGCAGTTCCATGGGAGGCTAACGTGTCCACACATTCTGAGATGGATGGACGGAAAAAAGCAGGACAAGCAGCATTTATGGACTTGTATGCTTCAGAAAACCCTAACAAACCAACCCGCCCCTTTGGCCCAAAGCTCCACCTTCAACCTAAACACCTTCAGGCCAAAGCCCCGCCTTCAGTCCCGGTCCCTGATCAATAATGCCCGGTCCCTGGCACTCTTGGGCCGGCATACAGCTGAGCCCATTACACTTTTATCATCATCCCTGATGCGGTGCCCCCCTCCCCCACCAGGCACCCACCGCCGTAGCGGCCCTCGCTGGAGCCCAGGCAGCAATTAGACAAGCGGATGCCCACCAGGAGACGAGCTTTAGGCAAAGGGAGATGAGAGCGGACCCCGCTGCTAGGAAGCTGATAGGGGCCAAGTCCCACATGGTCTTAAAGACAACCACCACCCCCCCCCCCCCCCCAGTCTCTTCCGGAGTCATTAACCCTCTCACGACAGTGTTTGAGATTCACAAAACACCCCTTTAATGAGGGCTCGGGAAGACCGACGGCAACAACGACACCATCTCGGGCCAGGTGGAGCAGCAATGAAGGGGGAGTGTGTGTCACGGTCACCAGGCAACAACGACACCATCTCGGGCCAGGTGGAGCAGCAATGAAGGGGGAGTGTGTGTCACGGTCACCAGGCAACAAAAACAACAGCGTTTAGAAGAAGAAAAAAAAAAAAGATGGAGAAAAAGGAGAAAAGAAATTAAATCAAGAGGCCATTATGACAAAACTGACGAAGAGAGGAGAAAAGGAAGTGACATCACAGGGAAAGGGGAGGTGTTCTTACAGTAGCTCTACAAACCGCTTCAATCTAACTCATCACTCTTCCAGTCCCAACTACCACAAGGCAATAGGTCTTATCTTGATGCAGCTCCACTGGGAGCATTTATTCCTTGAATCATTTGGAGCTTAAATCAAACTGGACCTCAGGAAACAAAGCCTCTCTGGACAGCCCAGGCCCATGATCTCAGGCCTCTAACTGGAATGTGGAGAGCACAAATCTGTAAAAGTCACTCCTGCCCTCTGCCCTCACCACCACCACCACCACCACGTCCTGGATTAGACGCTGGTTTTCCTCTCCATTCTCGTGACGGCAACATGAAGATCCACTGGTAGCTGCTGCTTAGACCAGCTCGCTCGTGACAAACAGCACAGCCACAGTGGAGCTGCACCCAGCGCATGGTTAATCAACCCCTCTGTACTGCAAGCATGACAATAGTGAGAAAGGGCGGGGTCAAAGGTCTGCAGTACTGACAGTGTTCAAACGCATGGTCTGTCTGAAGGGCTTTGGGGGCAGAAACGTGCCACTCTACCCATTGTGTGAACTATACTCATTGTGTGAGAGCTCTCATGGTGAGTTCTACCCACTGGCTCACTGTCGATTGCCAACACTCATATAACCCCACAGCCATTCGTCATGTCCATAGAGATCATCAGACTTTAGTGCTCTAGGGCTCCACAGAGAACACCTCCCACAACTCCCAACACGAACCAGTCAGATCACGCAAACTGCCTTAGCAGGACGTTCTCCAATCGTTACTGCATATTAGAATGAGATATTACAAGACGCTCAGCTATACCCATGACCACTTTCAAGCAAGGCACATCATGCCAATTTAATGTCTGCAAACTAGCCAGAAGTGGTGGTGGTCTTGGAAAATCTCAAGATATTATAACAGGCCCCAGTGTCCTTGCCCAAGTGTTTGTGGTTGCCAAAACGAGGCACTCTTGGGATAAATTCATTTACGATATGCAGGTAATGAACTACCCGGACATATTGGCGTATTTATCATCGATTCATGCTGGGGCAGGGCTTTAAAAGTAAAAAAAAAAAAAAAAAAAATGAGTATTTCACCTACAGGAAAATAATGCAGAATTTTGTAGACAAAACCATTTTTTCAATTAGATCTTGTTCAATTGCACTACATAAACATTATGGGGTTATAAGGACAACAGACAGAAAAACAGGCATGAATGACATTTCATGCAAAGCTGCTAAAAAGCCAGGTTATGGATTCAGATCCAGATAATGACCATCAATCACGGATCACCACTCAACACCCCTTACAATACAGGGACTACCATCAATATCAGTATCACGGCAGTCTTATTGGCTAGGTACGGTCATTACATATCAATCCCTCATGCTGCAATTACAAATGTGAGAAGATGTCAAAAAAGCACACCTCTGAAGTGGGAATAATTCACCAGAGCAGGTGAAAGAAAAGAACTTGAACACCACTGCACTGAATGTCATTTCCTCCAGCCTGACTGCTGTAACGCACACCAGTGAGAGACTCGACACCATATAATGCAACCTTTAAACAACGTACTGGAGGTGCCGTGCAGTTCCAAACGGTCTATGGTGCGCTTTCTGAAACACGGGCCGTGACAAATGGGGGTTTCGTTCTTAAGCCGTTAAGGTTCCCCGGGGATCACCGTGAGCGTGCACCCGCACCCACGGCAACCCGCACGCCCCCTCACAACAAACGTGCGACGGTCCCGGGGCGAGCTGGCAGCTAGATTTCACTTTCCACAGGAACTCGCTGCCTTGACCTCATCGACAGCACAAAAGCAGATGGGCTACTCTCCAGTGGTAGTGATACCAGCTCGCCTGCACACTCTACAACAGCATGGCATGACACGGCCAAACGGTTCCAGCGGAGGGTGGTTAGCCATGTGGGTTTCCTGCAGGATTCAGGTTTGTCTGCATCATTCTTATGTGTAAGGAGTTTGTGCGTGTATCTTTTCTGCGAGTAGAATGACGAGGTGAACGTGCTTTCATCATGGTGAAGCTCATCCTAACACTTTTAAGTGGCTTTGAACTCTTTTGACTTCAGAAAAGGTAGAGATACGTTGAGGATCTGGGTTACACCAGCATTAATCCCTGTAGCATCCAGAGAGGCGTCTCATTTGTGCGGTGCCCACACTCTTCTGTGAAACGTGTGAATCTAAAATAGCTCAGTCTCTCCGGAGCCGTTCTCCCACAGAGCTTTCAAACAATGCAGATGAGCAGGCCCGTCACGCAAGCGTCAGAAGTCCAACATTCGACAAAGAACCCGAACCCATTTTCTTTGATGAACGAAGAACGTCATCTGTGCCTAAAAGTCTCTCGCTGGAGGTTCCGACCTACAGCCCTCTGCCCCTGTTGGATTCTGATGTGATGGGGAAAGCCCTCTAACGCACCGGAGATCTGAACGTCACATGGCTAAAAGGGAGCAGAGCTGGAGGCAGAGAGCCACGGTGCCTCAGAGGAGTGTGTGCTGCTTCTTCTGGAATGCACTTCTTTACACTGGCTGTTGGGCCTGCCATGCTGTCTTCTGTCAAACGCCGAGCTTAAGGTGGAGGGCCAGTATGGGGTGAAATTCTCCTCGATGGATCTCCACAGTGGAATGTAGAGAAGAGGAACTAGCCAAGTCTGCTTCATGAACAGCAGAAAGGTGGAACAGGAGAGTTCTGAGGGTCTCCCTCCATGAAAACATGGGCGTCGGCCGTTTTGGCTAGGGTACGTTTAACTGACGACATGCTCAAAACATTTTTCCAAGTCTTCAGAACAGTATCAGCCCATGGAAAAATCTTTGGACGGTAACGTTCTATATTGTTCAATGCTGCAGAAAGACGCGTCTAAAGTGAGCCAATGAATTTGACATAGCCGGAACCACTATGGACATTGTCCACTCACCCTAGTCTAATGAGGTCATGTCTTTGACCGACAGGACTCTCTGCCCATCTGTGTAGTGGACTCGAAACAGCTCGCACCAAGCAATCACCGGAGAGCCCATGGCACTAGCCACTCAGCCACTCCACCAAAGCAAGAAATATAATCATTACTGATCTACACTGCTGAATTATGGCTCATTCAGGCATGCTATCCAGTTCATTACAGGCTTGCACAGGGCTTGTTCCAATGACGGCCCGAATGTGCACCGCACGCTACAAGAACATTTTCTCCCCAGCAGAGAAATTCAGAAATAAAAAATCCCCATCACAGTTTAAAACGCTACATCTCCTGGCGAATTCAAAATATGGAAATGAATAACTATCCATGATAGTAAAATGCTGCTATGATTAACTACTCATACCGATTTACACACACTACTTCACTACGGTGGCAGTTCCAACGGTTATCGAACAAGCGGGTTTCTGTTGAACACGCAATCAGGAAATGCACTCACAGATGCATCAAAGTGAAGTACGACAGTCAGGCGACAGTGTCGACAAATAGCTGTACGCAAATATTCCAGTCTCTATTTTAAAGAGCTCAACCTCTAGAACACAAATAACAGAAGTCTGTTCAAACAAGCACGGGGCAAATGCTTCTGCAGGAGTGCACACACACACACACACACACACACACACACACACACACACACACACACACACAATGCTACATCACAACACGAAGCACGTAGACCATGGTGGTCATTTCTGTTCTCCAACCAACCAGCCCAGAGAAGGGAGCCAATTCCTGCAAGGAGCTTGTTTGCATAGAATCTCTTCATTTTTAGAAGTCATAGGAGTTTCTAGTACCTGAAAAGATCCGAGATAAGATCACACCACTAGGGCTGGCGCAGACACGCATCCTGTTTTCCTAGGAATTCATTCTCCCGTCATACCACTGGCACGGATTTACCCGAGCATCGTACTGGGACCAGTTCGGATTTGAGCGCGTTTTAGCGCACACATTTAAGTAGCCTCTGTTCTGAATGAGTGAACCCGTTTGTGGATGGGCAAACTACAGAAAACACACAGTGTTTTCATAGCAGATAAACTGAACCAGCTTAATTTTAAAATCATTATCCACATCACTGCTTAAAGTCAAAAGATGATGCTTCAGTAGATAATGAAACCATCATCACTCAATGAAGAAAATCCGCCCCAATGAGTTAAGAGGAAAGTAGATGTTTGTTCTCTAAACACCTCGGTGGTGCTCTGAGCGATGACCGCCAAGGAGGAGCGGGAGGGCGGACGGGGGCCATGACGGATGGGCATTCTGGGAAATAAGAACACCACGCCGAGTGCTGACCGCACCCGATCTAAACGTGGAGAGAATTAAAAGGGCCGTTCGCAGGAAGGGACCGCGTGAAGGAAGACGGGCCACACATGAGGGTCGCTGCTAATGTACACAGCGTGATGGAAGAGGTTAACTATTAATCTACAGCGCCATGTCAATTTTGTGCACGTCCCTTGGCCTCCCCGTGTTTCCGGCTTTTGTGTGGAATGTCTGTGAGCGAGTCCCAGGCTGACCGCTATCAAGGGGCGGCCGAAGGCTGAAGTGTCGGTGCCGTGGAAAGAAAGCTGCAAGACACTGAAGGCAAGAAGCTCGAGGGCCGTGCTCCACGCTCCCCGACCGGCCGTGTTTCTGGAGCACTTTGGTGGAAGGCGCATGTCTCCGCTTGCACTCCAGATGTGTGCAAATCGCAGCCTGCAGAGAGACATTTAGGATCCTTAACCACACCCATCTCAAGACACCCAGATTCATTACAACACACAGTAACAAGTTTGGGCAACAGAGAGGTTCAGACCACAGACAAGAACGTTTGGGAACTCAACCTAGCCACGGCTGTATTTGACTTGGTGGTACCAGAGAAACCTTAGCCCTAGGGACATTTTCAGAATGTTTCCAGGAGAACCCCCAAGACCCTTAATTTTTAAGACTCTCTGAACCTCCAGTAAAGAGAGAAGAAAGCAAAGCAGAAGCAAACGGACACGAAGCGCCAGAGATTTCCAGTACGAGACTTGTGGTTTTCCAACAGGAAAAACAACAACAAAGCTAAAAACTTGACAAAGCCCAGATTTCCCTATTCAGGAACTTGAACACGCAACTCCTGGCCCCTTATTTAAGCCCCCAACCTAAAGCATAGGGCAGCCAGATGTGAACACCAGTCACTTACCCACTCACTCCTCTCGTGCGTGCACACACACACACACTATTTCTCCTCCTGTAGCACACACTCAAAACCACATGCAGAAAGATGCAATATGGTCAAGAATAGGAAACACACACACATACGTTTGGTAGAGCTGGCAAGGATGATCTGGAAGAGAAAGACAAGCCCCGGGCTGGACGTTGTCCGGCTCAGCGCTCAGTCCTGGCAGGAGCAGCTGCAGTGTGCATGTCTCTGACATGGACGTACAGCAGCAGGAAGCCCCTGCAGCTTGAGATTAGGGCGTGGGGCCCTCGAGGGGCGGAAACCAGATAGCCCCGCCTAATAAACCTCAAGCTGCGCCGTCTAGGAGATGTCCACGACAGCGGCCACCAGCGGTTCTCATATCTGTGACAGATCTGCGCACCGCTGGGGGGGGGGGGGGGGGGGGGGGGGGGAGCTTGCAGGCCATATCTAAACACTCGGCATGCAACCACAGATAACATAGCACCAAACACCAGAGCCACCTCGACTCAAATCTGTGCTAGGCAGCTTTCCGACTGCGGACTCGAGACAGCAGTCTCCGGGAGGTGTAACCGGACCGTCCACTGGCACCGCGTGCCCGTGCGGAGTGTTAGGATAGGACGATGTGCAACGCTCCACCACCATAGCGAGTAAGAGGAGGAGAGGCAGGAGCCGAGCAGTGTGGTTTATTTTTCCCATTCCAGACTGCAGGGGAAATCTCAGAGTCCTTACTTCACTAACAGCCTCTGGCTGGCGGCCAAGCCACCTAACACACTGACCTGAAGAGTGTGTGAATGAAAGGAGGCGGGGGGGAAGGGCAAGCCAGAGAGAAAACGAGACAGAAAAAAGACTGAATGAGAAAGAGACGCAGGAAGAGAATACACGGGGAGAGAAATAAGAGGGGCATAACACACTGCATTCATGTGCCACCATTGCCGCTACCCCTCTGCTATCTTGCAGACATCTGTGCATGCATGTGTGCGCGCATATGTGTGTGTGTGTGTGTGTGTGTGTGTGTGTGGTGGGGGGCATGCCAAACATAGCAGAGCATGTGCATGCAGAGGACCTGTAGGTGATGTCAGAGAGAACGTGACCGCACATGAGTTAGACAGTCTGCCTCACCCCCATGCTGATACCGCTCAAGAACCAAGACGGACACACCCACACAAACACAAAACATACACACACACAGGCACAACACACACAAGCACAAAACACACCTGAGACTCCGAAACCAAACTCCACTCATCGAGGAGATGGGCGAGGAGCTCTGTAATCGATAGCCCACCAGTGCTCTGGTACATTCCCAAACACCAGGCCACTAAGATGAAGACAACAGGAATGCAGAACAGAAAGCATCAAAACGTAAAATACAGAAGTGCTACAAATGTGGAGAGAAACGGAACCAAGATGAATGACTCTGCACTTTTTACATTCGAAAAGGAGGTACCAAAAGCTAATGAAGGGGGTCGTGTGCATCGCGTAGCCGTTTCTATTTCGCGGTCACGTTTACAAGTTGGAGCCGTCGGACACAAACACGGGGCAAAGCGTTTTAACACGAAGCCCATCAGCCCATTCCTCGGACAGACATGAGCAAAGAGCAGATCTCACACCTATCTGGATTAACTTATGCAGGGGAGACACACGGGTGGTCAAGCACAAACCCTGTGCACAGACACGATGTTTACACCGCCGTGAAATGTGATGTGACAGTGAAACACGAGAACATGTCAGCTATCTCAGGTGAAGAGGGAATGTACAGAGATCAGGTCTGATTACATGGGTGGTGGTGGTGGTGGTGGTTTGGGTAGTGGGGGGGGTTGAAGACCTTTTGCTGGCAGTGACCTTCTGGAGTGGTATTTACCTGCACCCTGATTAAGGCAGCCTCCTACTGTACAAGATGACAAAAAGCTTCTGTTTGAAGCAGATGAGATGAAGCAGATGAACCCACGGGGCGATGGGTTCATTAGGAATGCAGCGATTGTAGCAGGTTTAACTGCAGAAGAAAGGAATGTACTGTACAAGTTCACATGACCACTCGTCCAGAACATCGACCGAGTAAACAGATCTACTAAACATTTCTCAAATTCTAACATCCAAGGGTTCCCTATTCTCAGTGTCCTGCTGACATCACGCATCCCACAAAGTTCTCCATTTGGAAGACGGTGTCAAAAGTTCATTTGCATTGCAAAGAGTGCACTTCATAGTAGTTCCAGACTGCATGAGAAGCTTTAGGGAACACACACATTTTTTCAGTTCCTGGTAAATTATTTATATATAATTGAAGGTACCTGATATAATGACAAAAGCCGCAAAACATGAAGGAGACTCCCTGCTTGGAAAGGTCGGGGCTAAAGGTTCACCGGGCCAACAGGTGTGGGACTTGAGTGCATTTCCCCTCATTATACTGGTGTGTTTTATCCATCATGTCTGAGGAGCCTTTGTAGGCGGAAAGGCCCGGTTTCAATAATTTAGGACTGAAACGTTCACCACGTGTCACTCAAAGGGCCGAGTTTAGCAGAGCAAAGACGGGAGATGTAAACTATGAACAGGCAAGTAAAGAAGCGTGATTAAAATACGGGATCCAAGCAGCAGAGATCAGATCGTCAAATATCTTCAGAAAACAAAAGAAAAAGGTATATTTAGACAGCTTGTATGCAAACACCACTGACGAAAATGTAGAAGTGCATAGCGGGACGTGCTATTGGTGGACATCATCCCATTGTCTTATTTACATATTTTTATATCAACTGACAGATTTCCAATTTTACAGAGCATGTAAACAACAGCCAGTGAAGTCGATCTGTCAAAGGAAAACTGCATAGCAACAAGTAGCTGATTGGATGTTAGCCTATTATGCCATTATCCATTTTTTTAATCAATAAACTGTTTTCCAGAATGTTCCTTTTGTAAACTGTGGAAAAAAAAAATCACTGTAATCAATTTCTAAGGCCCTTTTGGTTGGTGCAACAGAGAAGTGACACGTTTAAAAGGGTGCGTTTACGGGATGTGATAACTTCTATGATCATAGTAATGTCTTATTTTCCGCCTCATCTCTCACCTCTAGTTCCAACATAAGGCACCAGCGAGTACATCATCAGAACCTCATTAGGATGTCACACACAGCGTCAGGGGCACTACAATTAACTCCAGACAAACCCATGACAAAACCACAGAAAACCAAATGATTAGGAATTATCTGCAGACATCAGAACTGGAAGACACCAGTATTAAGACACTTATAAAAGAAGCCCAGAGGCAAAACCAATAATAAAGGATCAGTTCACTGAAGCCAACCAAAAAAAAAAAAAAAAAACCAAACGACAACAAACAGCCATTATTAAACTAATAATGGGGGGGGAGGGATGAAGAATCAATTCCATTTATAGTTCCGGGAAGGGTACAATTAAGCAGCCATCGCAGTCGAACAGATCAGCCCAGCACACGGTGGTTATAGTACACATGAGCTAAATAGAGCTGCTGAGTGTCAGCTGGAAGGGGGATGAATACGGAAGCTAACGGTTGGGACCGTCCCTGGCATGTGGAGCGTGCGGGGATGGTTAGCTCGCCGCTCGGAGGAACCAGTCGGGAAGCTACGATCACTCCCATGGGACGCAAGACTCTAGCAAGGGAGTCTTGACGTGTCACTCCGTGAGAAACTCGAATAAATATTTCGACAAGTGAGGCAGGGTTTGAGCTAGAGCGTAGGTGCACAGTGTAATACGAAGAGACATGCCTGTGCAACGCACACACATGCAACCACGTTCGTACACGTACCTGGAGAATGGTATGTCTGAAGTTTGTAAAACACCTACACTCCTGAAAATCACTGCCTTTAAGGAGATGCAAGAGTATGATGCACACGCAGGGGCCCCACATAGGGGGGCATGCACAGAAGAGACGCACTAGGGGGCGCGCACGGAGGCAGAGGCGCTCAAAGGGGCGTGCACGGAGGCAGAGGCGCTCAAAGGGGCGTGCACGGAGGCAGAGGCGCTCAAAGGGGCGTGCACAGAAGTGGAAACGTGCAGAGGGGCGTGCACAGAAGTGGAAACGTGCAGAGGGGCGTGCACAGAAGTGGAAACGTGCAGAGGGGCGTGCACAGAAGTGGAAACGTGCAGAGGGGCGTGCACAGAAGTGGAAACGTGCAGAGGGGCGTGCACAGAGGCGTGCAGGGGGCCCAGCCATGCACCCAATAAAGGAAGTTCTCAGAGCCCACATTCCCTCATAGGACAGAGCCACACTGACCACTACATCTCCTCAGACTCCAGGGAGACAGACTGAGACACAGCAGACAGCCAACGAGGAGGAATCGGTGGCATCCATAATCAAGCACACATTTCTCAGAGGTCACAGCTGTTCACTGAATACCACTCACTCTGCGAAGCTGCAGTATCTAGAGTAGCAATTACACAGGGCCTTGAACAAAGACCACCCATCAAAACATGCATTATGGATGCTACAATAGTACATCAATAAATGACACATGAATATGAGGAAAATGTTCTACGACCTTCGCTTCAGGTGACATAATTCTCTCAAGTAACGGCAAAATGCAACAAAGTCCTTGCCTTGCCTACTAAGTGTCATTACTTGTCTGGAGCGTAGCTACTGCTCCTTTCGTTGATGTGAAAGCTTTTCATTAAAATGTGTGCTTACTCCAAACAACCCCCCCCCCCCCTCCACCCCACCGTATTAGTTTTCATTTTAACATTACTCTGGATACATATGTCCAGAGGTTTTCAAACCGCATGTGTATGCCCATAAACTTTGAGAGGCCTGTAGACCAGCCATCTGACCTCGGTTTAACTCCTCTTTCACCTAAATGCTATTAACCTAAACAGCAACATCCTCTTATTACCTTCAACAGAGAGGTCTTGGAATCCCAGACCAGCAGAAATTCTTTAAGACCCACAGTAAAGCTTTCCATGTGTACAAAGGAACCGAAGGCAAGATGAAAGGCACCAGGTCAATCACACATTCTGTTTATGCATCATTGGATGAATTTTTTCTCCACAGGTCACAAAGCCCTTCACACCGAGGTGGAAGTATTATGGCTGCTGTATGGTCCGCGTCCCAAGAAAGCTGAAATTGTGTGGTGACTTTCTCCATCTTTCTACCTCCATCCAACACGCAATTTTTGTCATTTATTCCACACACTGAGATTACTGAGAGTTCGGTCAATGAGGTTCAGTAGTTTATGACACACAGCCATTAAAAATTTGCGTTTCGAGTAGATGGTGGGTTGCAATAGGCCACGTTATATCAGAAGCTTTAGAATGAAGGCTTGATCAGACCGGTGAGATGAAGGAAAAAGAAATGAAAAGAATAAAAAAGCTCATTCACCATTTGCTCCTGCCCTCTGTCGAAGGTGTTGCTAACAAACGTCACCAGAGAGCCAGAGATGGATGAGACGTGTCAGATTTATGATGATGAGGAAGTGACCTGCCAGCATTAATACCACCACTGCATTTTCCCCACAGATGAAACTAAAATTGAGAGGAGGAACTGGTACTGATCTGAGCACATTAGTTCCAATCTCCCTGGGAAGCCCAGCCCTCGCATTTCAAAGTTACTTGGGGAAAAATCAGGAATAGTTGAAGAAAAGATGTAGAAATTTGGAGCGTATATTCTTGGAATAAGGCTGAATAAATATCAAAGGACTTGAACTTGCAAAACTTGAGAAGTGCAGTGGAGCAGGTAGGAAGTGTAGGAATCACAGAACACTGGCCTTCAACCATCTCCAACTCTGAGGTGAATACCTGGCACAGCCTGGCATTAACGGCTCAGCTTGATTTGCTGTTAGCCAAGACCTTTCGGGACTTAATTTCAAGCTCAGGCCGAGATGAATCCATGTAATAATCACCGTGTAACAAGTGCCAACGCCATTACAGCAGAAGCAGACTGCTTACAAAAAGTACAATGATATGTCTGTCGCCCACCACATCTCGTCATTGACTATCTGCTACGGAGCGAGTTTCCTTGTGAATTTGCTGCTTTCGAACATTTGTACAATTTTGATGGATTGGGCTAGATCTAAACTTAACAGATGTGTCAATACCTCATAAACAGAACAGGCTTGATATATTTAATCACTGTCTGGAAGACTTGTAAATAAAAGTTTTAAAGGAAATTCAGCTAATGACACGGAGACACTCTGATAGAGCATGATAGTGTGTCTGGTGTGACTGTGGCTTCAGTGTGTGCTCACAGAGGGGCGCGAGCTGCAGCAGACCTCTGGGCAACATCACTTCAGCCGTACAGCTCGGAGCTCCAGCAGAGAGAGACGTGGCCCTTTAAAGCAACGAATGCTCACAGGGCTGACCTGAGCCGCTGGACAAATATACAAAAACGCATCGAGGCTCCAGCTTTTCACACTCTGCCAATTACACAGGAAAACCAGTTACAGCTGCATCACTTTGTTGAAAACTACCAAATAAAATAGCAATAAAACAAAAGTTGAGAATTTAGAATATTTAGCTCATGTCAGACTGTAATAAAAATGTTTTGTGATGGTCCGTTGTCTAATCCTACCTGGAACTTCAAAACGCATACGTTGCATCTCTGGGCTTTAACTCACAATCAACCTTGACCACACACGCAGCACAACATGTAATCTGCAAGTCAATCAGTTCACCTAGGTTACAGGCTGTCATGGAGAGGGGGAAAACAATTAGAAAGCAGTGATTAGAGTGCAACATAGATTTAAAATTTCCACCCTAAAAGTGTTTTGCTTCTAAATAATGCAAACGAATGAAACTAAAAATCAATGTCTGCTCTGCTGGGGGGGAAACTCACACCTTTACACTAGAAGAATCTGTACATGAATTACAAAACCAATTGGAAAACAAAGACATTACTGGAATAAAATCCACCTTGCGCCCCATCCTTAGAAGAAACATATCAGGAGGTCACACGTTCAGAGCAACTTTTTACTGAGGAACCTTCATCACGCAGTACACTAGAATGACGGTGCAAAATTTCATGCAGGATTTTCATGTAGGACTTCCAAGTGAACAGCCCCCGCGAACAACCCCGGGCACTCAAAGAGCACGGCTAGTAGCACATTCCTGCTGAAACAAGTGTTGCTAAGGCTGTGGAAATGGCACAGTCCCCAGTGCTGTAAGCAGCTTAGCCAGTGACAAACAGCTGGCCGGGACGCAGATTACGAGAGAGAGGAGAAAGGCGGCGGGAGACTAGATCAATGCAGACTAGCCAAGCTCAGTGTCAAATGTCAGGGCACGGCAGGGCATCGGGTCTCGGACTGATTACTGTACACGGACCCCAGGGATGCGTTTGCACAGTCGCTCACCACCCACTTTATTAGAAACGCCACACTCGTACCCGCGTTCTAAGGCACCTGCACCCGTGTTAGGGGTAAGTGGACAATTAAACACTGCTGCCCGTCTGAAGGTGCAAGCAGTCAGCCAAACTCTTCTAATCACCAGTCAGTTTCTGACCACTTCTACAGAAGTGAATATTATTCGGACAGTGGCCTTAGCACACACAGGATTGTGGTTATTAAATTGGTGCAAGTTTATCTGGTTCAGCAGTGTCTGTTTTACACGCGTCTCCCTGTTGAGGGTGGTCCGCTACTCAAAAATACCCATGCAACTGTAGTGAAGTTAACACTGGTGAACTAAAGTGTAGGAAGAAAAAAATGTGCATAGCAACAGAGGAGCCGCAGCCTCTCGCTGCATAACTTGAAGGAGTTTCCTTGATGGTGGCGTAGCAGCTGTAGGGAGTACACATCCTTTCTATGTGGAGCATAGAGAAAAAGCATTCAATGATTCTTTCTAAACGCTGCCACAGTTTCATTCATTTCTTGCAACACAGTGTCCAAGTTCTTAAGAACATGAAACTCCAGTTACATGACAATTTGAAACGCTCAAAATAGCCAATAAACTTCCTTTTGAAACTTCTGCAGCTGAGTGAACTTCTGCTCAACTGAAGAAAGTCCTTAAGGGTACTAACTAGCCTAATTCTCAGCTTAGGAGAATGACTGAAACTCCTTTATTGGCACGAGCCAAAATAGCTGCCACGGTGATCAGCATTAGTTTGCATGCTTGAATGGAGACAATGATGTGAAGCAATTGGCAGGGATTAAAAATGGTACAGTTTGTAACCATAAGGACCAAGTGCACCATATGAACCCAGCAAGCCTTACTACAATCATGACAGCCAGCTCCGACACGGACACTGCCACAAATCTGCAGAACAGCTAGTGAACTGGAACAGAATGAAGGATGAAGCAACAGTTGATAGTGTATCATATGGCAGCTATCTCTAGACACCCCAGAATGCATTTCTGGTCCCCCAGCATGGCAAAGTGACCAAAAAGAAGGAAGGAAAGTGTGACAGGGTAACCAGGTTTCACAAGGCCCTTTAGCCTCAAGAGGAAGTAGGGTAACTCACTATGGGACGCACACTACTTTAGCCCACCCCGCCCTCCCCACACACACACACACACACACACACACACACACACACACACACACACACACACACACACACACACACACTTTCCTGTTCTTCCTCCCCAGAGTACATTCTTTCCTCTTTCTGTTTCCCCGAAAGTCACCGATTTACGGACAGCTAGCTTTTTGACGTTTTTGTCACATCACCTGCTTGCTAAAAACACCACTCTCAGTTCCACAGTCAAGCATGAAGCATCATCTGGACACTGTTCTCCCTGGCTGGTGCTTTTTACACAGACAAAGCACTTGAATGTTTTACTTGCACATGACCTAGTGTGACACGGGCTCCTTTGGGAGCATGCCACATGTACGTGAAGGACCTACCATTTAGCTTCAGTGGTCATGTGACGTTCTACATTGCTGACAGGTCCCAAGTTACTAAGAAAGAGACTCTACTGCCATGTGTAGATTCAGCACATAATCTGTATTACCCTGGCCTCCAAAAGCAACATAACCAGGATTAAAACAATAGCGGAAGTCAAAGCCACATAAAAAAATATCCATTTATCATATCTATTATATACTATTATACATAGTCGCTAAACCACCGATAGGTTCTTATGAATGTTACAATGGAGACAAATGCTTTAAACCTTGGGGCTGGATCTAACTCGAGCCATTAATGGCGTCAAACCGTGGGCGTCCCTGTCCAAAAGGAAGTCAACGGTTCTTCATTTTGTTTTTCCAAAGGAGCCTCTAAACCGGCATTCCTGTGTGCTCAAGAGGACACACTATCATGGGGATTTCCTTCCTCTCACTGCAAAAAAAGGACAGGACTGGGGTCAGACCCATGGCAGAGGGAACCCATCCTGGCACGCCCTCCCCAAGATCAGTTCCAGTTGCTGCTGTAAAACGACCATGCACTGTGCTTTAAGATACACACGTACAAACAAACAAACAACTAATTCAAAGGGAGGCCACTGTAAGCATTTATTTAAGCAATTTTTGGACGTTCCAATTGCTTTCAATGCCTTATATGGCTCCATCTATGAAATGTCTCATGTCAAGGAATGTGTCTGCATGAAATTATCTTCCTTGAACACAATATCACACATCCCTAGTTAGGAATTAATCCACATTGTCTAATGCATTCCTCAACGACAAAGTCCATGGTTAAGAAATCTTCAAAACAGGAAATGATACTACATTTTCTTGATGAGTACACAACTTACTACTCAACTAATAATCACATACTTGTGCAAATTCTACATTAAGGAGATTAAAACACTCACACAGTTAGTTTAAAACAAAAAAAAACGTGTGTGAACCTAGTGGCCCCGTTGTCATAAAAAGATCATGCCATTAAAAATAAATGAAGACGCAACAGGATACTCCTTGCCAACATAAACACATATACGATCGGTTTAATGTGCACTTGTGCTAGTCTGCTACACAAAACAAAATCAGGCTCGACACTTACAGGCAAACAAAACAAATAAACAAATAAAATAAACACGAACACACCGAAGGAAACGTATGTGGTCTTTAGAGTGGACTGCAACACGACGCCTAGCCAGCTACACTCTCTCCACAACTCCGATATGTGAGCGGACAATTCCTGACAAGGAGCACATTTAACATATTAATGTACATTACGCCGAATATGACACGACATTGGACCCAGAACCGGGTCCCTCCGGCGGGTTTGGGTTATTTTTGTTCCGTAAATCGACTAAAACTAGACTTCGAGTCAGCACCGAACTAGGCGGGGCCGCTAACCCAGACACGGAGAGCCGGGAGACGGCGTTAAAGCGGAGAGACAACCTCACAACTTCACGGTTTTACCGACGCCGCTCCGTTCACCGACGTTATCACCACCGACCCGGTTCAGCCCGCTACGTTAGTCGACCGAACAACTTTTCCATTTCCGCCGTAACTTCCACAGAGCCGCGGACGAGGATTAAAAAACCCTCGTTCTCCGCACGGTCCGACGTAACCCTGCCGCTCGGTACCGGACGGGCACTCCGGCTACGGGGACGCGGGCGCGCACGTTCGCGAAACGACGCCGGGGAAACGTTGAGGAGTCGACTCGCCTCACTCCGCCATATTCTAGACATCCGAGCCGCTCTTCCGCAAACCCGTGTGTGTGTGTGTGGTGCGCGTCTAACCGGTCTCGGTGTTCGCCTCGGCTCGGTACTGGCCGCAAACGCCGTCGCGAAAAGGACCCGTTCCGCCGTGTCCGCGCGCTACAAATAAACCGTTCGGCTCTCGCCACCGGGGACACAATGTATCACAAGTGTAACATTACCGCCGAGCCCCGGTACTCACTGATCTTACTCCGAAGCTCCGATCCGTCTGTGACGCTCCCTCTCTCCGCCCGCTCGCTCGCTCGCGCGCGCGCGCTCTCGCCTCTCGGGGTTGTGAGTTTTTGGATGACGTTGCAGCCTCGGTGTGCGCGCGTTCTGCCCACAGTTGGGGCGTGTGGCGGTAAATGGGGGGTGGGGAGGGGGGCGCGCATCAAACGACGTGCACGTCCGCGTGGAAAGCGCGCTAACGCCGTGTCGCGGCGAGGATGGGAGAATGTGTACACGGGCCGCGTTTGTTATATAAACAGTGGGCAACTTAAGACGCGCACGGGAAATAAGCGAATGGGCGGGCCTACGACATTTAGGCATTTTGAACGAACACAGCTTTTGAAAAATCGATTGTTTGGATGAATGCAAATGTTTTCCTTGGGAAATAACGTGCCACCGATATTCAATGTGTCGACACAGATCCACGAGTCCGTTATCACAACAATCTATCCCGTTAACGCGGAGTAATGTTGCCTCATAGCACATGCTAATTTCCTGCAGCCCACTTTCTTTCTTTTTTTCTTTTTTCTTTTGCATGCACCACTGTGAATAATTTTGAATGCTGTCATTCTGTTCCTTGTGTGGTGTGAATAGTCTCCTGTTCTCCATGGGCAACATTACTCATCTCTTACAATCTTGCTCCACCACCCAGGAAAAAGATTCCAAGAAATCAAACGGCTCATTGACAGTAGCAGCAAGAGCTAGGAATGTCAAGTATGCTCCAAGCCCGCCCTGCTGCCAGCGATCATGTGGTCCTCAGCTGTGCGATGTACAGGAACATTAGTGCAGGTTCCCCAGACGTGCTAGTGCAGACACCGTAGGATTCTTTATTCCTTTAGAGCCAGTGTGCCTCTGTAACCACAGACTATGGCTAATGCAGCAGCCTTTAAATCCCTGTGTGTTTTCATTGAAATGTTTTTCAAATACTACTTATTCAAAGAGCAGACACATGAGCTTGTGGCAACACACCAATGTGATTTTTTCACAACAAAATAAGTTGTCTAAAGGTGTTAACATAGGCTGATTTCAAACAGCGTCTAAAGTATAACTATAAAACTCACAGTAAAATGACCAGCATTAAGCTAACTGGTATAGAGTTTACCATCAGCCACTTTATTAAAACACTTGCCTTGCACCTAGAGACACTTGGCACTTTAAAATATATTCCTATAGGTACATTTGGTAAGTGTACAATTATGCCTAAAACTGATGGACGGTAGCCCATCTATTAGCTTGCATAATTCATAAGCAACCCTCAATGCCATTCATTAATGGTCAGTTTCTGACCACTTGTACATTGTTGGGTGGAAATTATTTGGGTGTACCATTGTCCACAACCTGGTATGGTTGTAACATGGATGTAGCTATTGAATCTGGTACGTATTTATCAAGCGCTGCAGTCTTGAAGAGGTTTTTACACATATGTGGCTCTCCCAAGTGTGGTCTATCACAAAGGGATATCCAGCCTATAGCTGTCCTATATGGTCAGAAACTCACCACGGACAAATGGCTAGATGGTGTTGAACACAAACTGTGCTTAGCACGGATTGCATGTAGAGATGGACAGATGTGTAGATGGGGTCCCATAAACTCTATAGACTAACTGTACACCTACAAAGTATTTCTAATGAAAAAAGTATTTTTCATTAAGTGGCTGGTTGGTCTCTAGTGTCACAGGGCACTAAAAAGATATGTACTACTTTATACCTTATGGACCTGCTGGAAGCAACTCTCATAGTATCTTCCATATACATATGTATCAATACTCAAGTTTTAAAACTTCCTGTTGGATAGGAACATGTGTATGTGATTATTTAGGGCCTTAATCCTATGATAACTTATGATTTACTTTCATATGACATGAGAGTATGAGCAAGCAACTTAACTGGAATTTTTTTTCTGAAGCATTTGTTAACACATACAGTATGACCCATGACTATGACCAAGTGCTGACAGAGAGGCAAACGCATCCTCTCCTGTTCTGAAAGAGCCTAGAAGGACTCCTGCCTATAAGGGCAATATAAGGGGGTTATTCTTAGCTATGTCTTCCTATTTGGGTGGGGTTTCACAGTTTCTTCATCATGATTGCACACTATAGATTGTTTGTCTTGTCATCAAGACACCGCATGGAGTCAACAGAGACAAAAAAGGAAGAGAAAAAAAATCTTCAGATTAAAATAACAGTGGGTGTATGTCTTATTCCTGATGCAATGGTTGTGGAAGGAAGGAACGATTGCTTCATTTAAAGGTATACCACATTATTAGCACATCAAACTGTCAAATGAACCACTTTGTCAGGTCACTGTTCTATAATATGATCATTCTGGCCTCACCTCAGGTTTAACTAGAGCACAACAAAAATAGATTATTACCATCCTTTTCATGACAGTTATGACAGTGTCATTTAAGCAGAAAGATAAATTAGGTTAATGGGAGGATTCTGAACTGCTGTGAGACAGTCTGCTCTGAGAGTGCTATCTCTCTCTCTCTCTCTCTCTCTCTCTCTCTCTCTCTCTCTCTCTCTCTCTCTCTCTCTCTCTCTCTCTCTCTCTCTCGCTCTCTCTCTCATGCACACACACACACACACACACACACACACACACACACACACACACACACACACACACACACATAGACACACAACCAGTCACTGAGCCACTCAGTGCAATGATTACTTGGTCTAGATGGCTTCTGTATCAAAGTCAGTTGCAGAAAGGCATGAATGAGGTATGACACATTCAAGATAAGCATGTTTAAATGAGAGGAATTAGCTGCTCCATAGGACATGACTACACAGGATAGTTTTTGCATTTCACAAGTAGGGCTTATTGTGTTTGGTTCTGTTTGTTTGTGAACTGAAATAGTGCTATTACAGTTTTTTGCAGTTGCTAAGACACAATTTCTGAAACTGTGTCTCTTTTGTCGAAACTTAACACACAGAAGCCAATGCTACACACACAACAGGCAAAACATCTCACACTTTTGGAAAAAGCACACACTTCAACCAAAACTCTTGCCACTCTTGCCAAAACCATATTTTTGCATCTAAACGCTACACACAAATATCAGATGATTAGCCTCTCTTATATGTGACTACACACTTATGTGATAAATAGAAAACACTACTACCATGTGTTTTTTAAATGTTCAGTGTATAGTCTGTTCCAAAAGTATACCATAGTTCACATATACAGAGGTTTTTATGCACATTCATAAACACCACGAAGTAAAATAGTAACAAGGTTTATTTACTTTTTGCTTGAGCAGTACACATGGAAACAAAAAGGACAAAAATACTGTACAATAGCAGACAAATGTAGGGTGCATCTTGTCTTGTATTTGGGTCTGGCCACAAGATTTCATCAACATCACAGGTGATGTCCTCTTTGGTAAGACAGCGGGGGAAGTATCTTCTTGAGTGACGTATCCAGCCCTGACATGCACCCTCATCAATGTCCCCACAAGCTTCCTCCATCACCTGCAGAAGTGGTATGTGATGGTGGGGTTGGCGGTCATAAACTTTCCACCTCCATGCCGAAAAAAACTCCTCAATAGGGTTGAGGAAAGGTGAGTATGGTGGGAGGTGAAGCACATCAAACTGTGGATGTTCGGTGAACCAATGTCGTACTTGTGTAGCACGGTGGAAACTTACGTTGTCCCAGATGACAACGTTCCTGGTCTGTTCTTGTCCATCTCCCTGGTGATGTGGAATGAGTTGTAGTGTGTTGAGAAAGGTGATGATGTGAGCAGTGTTGTAAGGACCAAAAGTAGCATGATGATGGACAACACCATTGTGGCAAATGGCTGCACACATTGTGACGTTTCCACCACGCTGCAGGGACACTGACTATGGCACGGTGTCCTATGATGTTTCTTCCTCTGCGTCTTGGTTTGGCAAGGTTGAAGCTTCATCAATATAAAGGAACTTGTGTTCCACTGCTGCAACATCTAGCTCCATTACTATCTGAAACCAAACATTACAGTATTACAGTACTGTATTTGACCGAATGAAATGGGCATGTATCATACTCAACATTGTGTGGCACAGGACACTGGAGTAAAGTATAAGTAAGAGGATAGCAGAGCATACTTGCACATATTCATAGTGCAGTTCCTTCACACTGTCAGAGTTGCGCTGAAATGGTGCCCTGTGTAGCTGCTTCATATGCACTTGATGTCTTCTCAGGAGTTGGCCCAGTGCAGATAGACTCACTGAATGAATGTTGCTGAAAGTGATGTTGTCAGTAATGATGTGCTGTTGTAGTTGTCGTAAAGGTATACTCGTGTTTTATATGACAATGTTCACGATGGCCTCCATGGTCAACCAAAGTGGCCTGGATCTCATCCGTGATGGTTGTTCGTGTTCTTCCTCTTCCTTGTCCTCTTCCTCATCCTCTACCTCTCTGTGAAGTATTAGCCTCCATTGTTGTGCAAACCAAGATTTGCAACTTATGGCCTCTTTATAGGGATCAAGTTCTGATAACGATTTGTAAAAATTAGCTAGAAGTGTTGTAACGTGTGAGAACTGTGTATGGTATTTTGGTAGGTGAGTGTAGCAGTTGTGTGGCAGTGTTTTCTAAAAGAAACACATGGTTTTCAGTTTTGAATGTTGTGTCTTATGTGAAGAACTGTGTTTAAAGTTTTGCAAAAAGTGTGTTTTCGCATTTCTAAATGAGTGTAAGGCAGAGAATGTGCTTAAGGTTTGGCACACCCGGTCAATAGATAGGCTACATGGGTTAGTTGTTTCAGAAATTGTGCTATAAGGACCACTTTTTGTGTCTTAGCAAATGCAAAAAACTGTAGTACACACTGAAAAGTATTTAAAGCATGTATAAGGAGGAAATTAATACCTGATAACTCAGTGGTCACAGAATGTTGACTCTGTTATATGGCAATTACCAAGACGTATCATGAGGCACACTTTGCTAAGCAACAGGAAAAATACAAAGTGACACATGTGTTGTTATGTTTTAGGTCTGTATTTAACACAAATTTCAACCTGTTCATACAAGACAGAGGACTGACTAAAATTGTGAGTCTACATTTGCTGTATACGTCTGCTTATTTAGCCCAACATAACTGGTGTCAGTAAACACCAAGCAGTGCACACACACACACACACACACACACAAAGGGAGAGAGAGAGAGAGAGAGAGAAATAGAAATAAAATGTATTTATAAAAGACAGACAGATTGGAGAGAGCTAAATAGTAATTACATTTGTGGAATGAGAGAGGGGGGAGGTGATGTTTGTTTATGTCTTCTGGAATGACTGATAAGTGTTGTAGTGTAACCGCTGGAGAATATATCTCTCCTTCTGGGTTAGTCTCCAAAGTCTGTTCTGAAATCAGTTCTACTAAGATGTGTGGATGAAGCCAAGAAAGTCGAAACCTTTCCTAAAAACTTACAAGAGGAAATAGCAGGAAAATAATACATTGAGAGTGTTGTTTCTCTTCATTTGGCTGCCCCCCATTTTGGGGTCACCACAGCGGATCATCCAACTTTCATCCTGTCTCCTGTGTGTCACGCCAACCTCCTGCAGGTTCTCCCCCCACTGCATCCTGGAACCCCCCCCCCACATCCACACATCTGCCTCTCATACTTTGTCAAACCTTCTAGCCTGACCTGACACTCTAAAATACTTTCTTAATCCTCTCCATCTATCCTCGTCATTCCTAGCGCAAACTCTAGTGCCCCCCCCCCCCCCCCCCCCCCCCCCACCCACGCCCTCTGCCTCTGGCTTCTGTCTTTATGTTAAGGCCTCTGCCTCCAAGCAACATGGCTGACCTCACTACTGTCTTGGAGCCCTTCCTCTTTCTCTTATCACTCTGTCACACATCACTCTTAACACTTCAGTCCACCCTTCCTGCACTCTCTTTATCTAAAGAATACAGATTAGATTGAGTATTATTAAGAATTATTAGAAAGGCAACTGAGGAATTGAATGCCTGTAATAGTTGAATTTAATTACAGCTTAATTTATTGTATATCAATAAAGGTTCATATAAAAACAAATAAGATAATATGGATTTCTGATTGAATGGATGAACAGATTAGACCACACGAGAACACAGGGGTTTTACTTTAAACATTATAGCTAACACCACTGACATGATACATGAAGAATGAACTGTGGCTCCTAGATAAAGGGCAGACAGCATATAAAGATACAGAAGGTTTGTAGGACCAACTTGTGTAGTGCATTTATGACATGGCCACACTGAGACTATTAGAGGAAGAACAAGCATTCTCAGACTCCGTACCCTTTAGCACATAAAGGGTTATGGAATTGCATTGCTAGTTTTATTCACACAAATGTGTAATGACAATGAATAAGCATGCTTTGTACACCACACCACAGAGCACAGAGTCTCCAGTATAAGCACATCTTAGTCCTATATGTTTTTTTTATAATTATCATTTCATAACTTATAATAATTTCACATATGAAAGCAAGGGTAATTCTGACATATAAGCTTAGCGTAGCCGGAATGTAAAATAAGATCAACTGAACACAAAGTCAATTCTCAATCAGGCATTTCTAAAAAAGGGTGTGATGTTTAGTTCCATCTGAAAACCTCTGTAGACTCTGCCGCCTCCAGCAATCCATGGAACCGGCATAATGGAATAATACACTGGAGGCAAAATCTGATGACGAGCACAGAGAGCCGATATTCAAGCCATCGGGCAATACCGTGTGTTTTCAGCAGAGCATCCCCTTAATCTTCTTAGTCTACGTTCAGATTCCAGGCTTCTAGGAGCTAATGGAAACACTTTGCCCAGCCAGCATGACTGGCAAAGGGAATGAAGCCAGGGTGGTATGTTGCCCACAGGGAGTGACGTGCCCGAGAGACCTCCAAGAGTCTCTGCTGCACTGCCCTTGGTGTGAAGGTTAAGAGAGCCCAGTGCCAGCAGGTCTGAGAATCCTGGCCACCTCTGGAGCTCCTCTGTCTGCAGATCTAAACAGTCTGCAATGAATGTACTGTCTCTCCAGTATGTAACGGAAGGTCAGCAGGCGTATATTCACTTTGTTAACACAGTCCTGACAAATCCATCGCTGCACAAACATCATTGAACGCCCACAGTGCATGTGCTTAGTCTCTCACACACACACACACACACACACACACACACACACACACACACACACACACACACACACACACACACAGAGTGGTGTGGTTTTTAATTGCCCAGTGCTATTGAGGCTATTCCCTTTTCTGTGGTTATGAATACAAACCTGAGTCATTGTCCTTTTCACATTATCATTTCTACCTAAATTACCATATCAAGGCCCCTGTCAGTGAAGGAGGAGTATAATATATGAAGAGAGTGGAAACGACGATGAGGGTTTTGTTCAGGGGATGAAAGGTTACTGCTTGTATCCGTCTAGGTGTGAGAGGGAGAGCAGAATGGATGGTTCACCTAAGGAAGGATGTGCCATTTTAAGCTGATTGCAAACCAGGGCAAATATGAATAGACAAGCATTTATAAGAAAGGCTACACATTTTGTCATATATAGATAACATGCCTTGATGGTATAGTATAGTGTTGATTACCAAATAATATAGAAACCTGTTGACTTAAAACTAGACTTGTAGTGAAAGTCTAAGGGCAGATGTTACAAGGCTTCCTCCATTTATATAAGTGCAATTTTCCTGCATATTACCAAGCTTTATAGATGCAGCAGATGAAAATATCTGCACTAGTGCTTAAAAGCTATCCAGACACAGAACTCCATCGAATAGCATTACCAAACAATAACTGTTGACAACATGGAAGACAGAAACAGTTGCCAAGGAAGGACTAAGCAGTAACTATTTAAATGGCTAAGCTTTCCAAATGGTCAGCCGTGTTTAGCTATGTTCATACTCTTCATCAGTGATTAAGCTTCTGACTAGCACTGACACAGACATACGTACGCATGTTGCTCTGAATGAAAATGTTTGCCAAATGCTGAAAAGGAAAACAGAAATATGTAGAAACTCTGCAATGCCCGATACAATGATTCCATTACAGCTGTGTCAGCATCACTACTCTTAAAACTGACCCACCACCCAAATAAATGTCCTGTCAGCAGTGGTTTTGTGGTCAGACACTGACCAGTGATTAATAGGGTAGAGAGTGGCTGACAAACTGTGGTTAACAAAATTGCGCAAAGCTCCAGATGGGCTACGATGTGTAATTGGAAACCTATAAAATAAACCACCTATAAAAAGTGGCATACCTAATAAAGTGTCCTGTGAGTACAGCTATACTGTATATGGTTCTAATGAATCGGGTCTCCCTTCTCAACTATAATTTCCTCTTTCTTTCTTTCTTTCATTAACCTTTAATTAAAAGTCAGTGACATGAGAAGAAAAGTATGGATAACCCTGGGATAATTTTGGTTAGAAATGTTGATGTATTTTAAGTTCTTCATATTAGTCATAGTAGGAAACACACAAAGTTCCTAAATGGTTTGGTTTTGAATTCAATTGGTCATTTTTAGCCTATATGCTATTCACCTGAAAACTCATTTGAGAGAACAAGGAAAATAGGAATGTTTTTACACAGATGAAGACACTTCCTTCACACGTGCTGCCCTTCTTGGGTTACCAGTCAAATTCACAACTGTTGTGAAGGTTCTCCTGTTGGTTTTAAAGCACTATGGGGAATCACAACAGAGTGCACCACTCATCACCAATTCACCACTCGAGTCTCTCACATCGTCTGAGCACATGCTCATTTCTATGGCATTATCATGGCACAACACAAAGCGTGATTGTGCTTCTTCACCAACACCAGACAGTGGTGCTGCCTGCTCGTCACTTATAACACTTAAAAACTGCATTTCTCTCTGGCGTTTGCCTTGTTTTCTGTTTAAACGAGGCGTATATTTCTGCATTGAATGTAGGCTTTTATGCTGCCTTCATGTTTGATTTGTATTTTAACACAAATCAAATCTTGCTTGCGACATGGTTTTCCTCAACTCTGTTTAATTCCTCGCTGTGTGAACTGTGCTTGTTTTTAAATGTGCTATATAAATAGATGTGATAAATATGTGTGTAACAGCCTTACAGAAAACAATTTTTTAGAGTGAATGTGTGCATATTTCATTACTGGGTAAACCACAGCATATTAGGAGAAAACAGACACCAGAAATTAGCAGACAAAGTCAACTGGGTGCAACAAAATAAAATAACAATAGAGCTAAAAAACAATTCTGGGTTAAAAACAATCCAACTTGCAGCACTGGGTTGTTACTGTACCTGCTCAACAATGGTTTAAAATAACCCCACCTTAGATGTTACTGTACCTGCTCAACAATGGTTTAAAATAACCCCACCCTAGATGTTACTGTACCTGCTCAACAATGGTTTAAAATAACCCCACCCTAGATGTTACTGTACCTGCTCAACAATGGTTTAAAATAACCCCACCCTAGATGTTACTGTACCTGCTCAACAATGGTTTAAAATAACCCCACCCTAGATGTTACTGTACCTGCTCAACAATGGTTTAAAATAACCCCACCCTAGATGTTACTGTACCTGCTCAACAATGGTTTAAAATAACCCCACCCTAGATGTTACTGTACCTGCTCAACAATGGTTTAAAATAACCCCACCCTAGATGTTACTGTACCTGCTCAACAATGGTTTAAAATAACCCCACCCTAGATGTTACTGTACCTGCTCAACAATGGTTTAAAATAACCCCACCCTAGTTGTTACTGTACCTGCTCAACAATGGTTTAAAATAACCCCACCCTAGATGTTACTGTACCTGCTCAACAATGGTTTAAAATAACCCCACCCTAGATGTTACTGTACCTGCTCAGCAATGGTTTAAAATAACCCCACCCTAGATGTTACTGTACCTGCTCAACAATGGTTTAAAATAACCCCACCCTAGATGTTACTGTACCTGCTCAACAATGGTTTAAAATAACCCCACCCTAGATGTTACTGTACCTGCTCAACAATGGTTTAAAATAACCCCACCCTAGATGTGGAAAGTTGTGAAAAATTACAATAAACCTACAAATTACAGTCCTCAAAATCAGTCACTCAGTCACAACAATAACGACTTTAAAAGGAAAAATGTCTTTTGTTAGCAAGGCCACACACCATTCTCCTGCATATCTTCTCTTGGGGAAGAAACTGACGATTGCAATATCATCAGTGGGTTTAATGCCATAAACCCAACCTCTCTATAGGACCTGGAGTGTTCCATTATGGGCTAAGGGGTTTTATGGGCTAAAAGATCTTTTCAGGCACGCCATTAACAAATACAAACATTTAATCTACAATTTCCCCTTGGGCTTTTATATAACAATTTCGAGAAAGTATGCATCCTTCGTAATTATGTAATGGACATATAATGCACATGTTTACACATTATTCTGCATTCTATCATCCCAAGGGTTGTTGTGCATCCATTCAACATCCCAAAGAAAATGTAGTCAGATGCAGTATACTTGGTAAATGTACATATTGCAATATACATTGTCATTTACAGTATTTGGGTATAATTTACTGTCCTGGTGATGAGTCTTGTATTGTTTTCATCACAATTCATCATTAATTGTTTATCTGTCTGTCTCTAGATGTCTGCCCTGGTGATGTTTATTGTTCTCACCAGTCTCCGCAATTCATCCTGTTTGTACCTGGCGGTGTGCATCTCTAATGTTTTGCACATGTTCTTGTATATGATCCTTGCCACTTGGTTGTGTCTCTTAATATATGCTTTCTCTTCCAGCATCTTGCATCTTGTTACTAGGTGTTGGGTTGTCCTGGTAACAGGGTGCTCCTTTGCACAGTGTGCATCTCGGGTGTAATTCACCCCTGCTTTGATTGACCTATTGCTTAGTCCTTGATTACGGGCTGCCATGATTAGTGATGCGTTGTCCGTCAGCCCTTCCTTTTCCAGCCAGTGGTAAAATTGTCTCATGTCACCTCTGCTATCTGTTGGTCGTTCTTTCCATAGAGGTGTTTATCCTGCCAAGATACTACATCTGCTCCTTCATCCCACACCTGACTGACACACTCCCTCGTCAGCTCGGCAGCCTCTGGTGTGCAGCCTTTGGATGTATGGAGTGCCCCACACATTTTGAGGAGTTCTCTGGTCTTGATGTTACCACCTTACTGTTATTCTCTTGGCCAGCCTATTGTGCTAGCTGGGTGACATCACTTTGCATGGCGTGAATGTTTATGTCCACTCTGTTCCAAATGACCTGACATTTGAGGACCTGTCTTACCCATTCTTGTTTTAGCCTCAAAGGTCTTATGTGATTAAAGAGTTCCCAAGTAGATGTAGATGTTCTCCAGATCATCCATCAGCTATCAGCCAACCACACTTCTTCAGCACAGAGGACGTTCCTGTCATACACTGGAGGATCAATGAGTCTGTGTTCCTTTCTCTTTCTCTCTCTCTCTCTCTCTCTCTCCCTCTCTACGTGTGTGTGCAACTGTAAATATATTTATAACATCTTAATGTACAAGCAAGATATTACCTGCCAGAATGTTTACTAAAAAATTATATATTTGGATAGTTTATGGTCTACTATGAAAATGGGCACTGTCATAAGTGGTAAAAGAGGTTTACAAGTAGGTGATGAAGAGGTGGGGGCTAAGGCCATTGAGTGAGATCATGCAGTGCTTCAGAAATAAATTAAAGTGTGTGTTGCCTGGAAACACATTAGTACTCATTTCACTGTAATTATCCTGTGCTAATTGGCTAAGCAAACAATTCCGCTTGGACTAGGTAAACTTTTCTAGTAGACACACCTAATCACTAGAGCTATATTTGAGGGTGACATAAGGCTATATTTGAGGGGACATAAGAGTCTATTAGATCCATAGAGTGCAATAGGAATGCAATACAAATGTTGATTTAAAGGAATGATAAGTATTCAAACTCATTCGCTTACAGCGATACGACATTTTGAAATAAACACGGGCATAGTGAAAGCCGACACACATGGAGTAGAATGTAAAGATGCATGAAATTGTTGTTCTTAACATTTTAAAGCTTGCCCAAAATGCCCAAATCACTCCATCTTCTCTTATGAGAACTAAAGATGAGCAATTACATATATTTTACCCCCAATCAAAATGATCTCAAAACATAGACAGACTGAGACCTGATACCAGAGGGTGTGTATGAAGAGCATGGCATCGTGACTCAGCAATGGGATGATCAATTGAAGCCATTGATTGCTTGTGAAATGAAGCCAACATCTACTGGACAGTCTAATGTGATTAGACCAACCATCCTAATGTCTATGCAGAGAAGACTTGGCAACAAAGAGTCAATTTCTTTTACAGCTGCTGAGACTGTATAGACATTGTATAAAGAGCTTACGTTAGTATGTGTTTAAAAGAAGAAAGCTACAGAGACACTGAATTAACATCTTTATTCATTTTCTAACAATTTTTAAACTTTTTTTTAAGGCCATTGTCAGTGTGTGGCAAAATCTACAGACCTTTAACAACACTATAGGTTGCAAGTCTTATCCAAATGATAGTGACGAACAGCCAAGCAGTACATTTAAATTACACGCCTCTATAATCATGTCTTGGTACATTAAGAAGCCTAACAACTATTAATAAAATGATTAAAGTTTGACTGTGCACAAGGAGCAAGTAAACTCTAAAAACACATTTATTTATAACAATTAAATATAACAATTCATAACAACTATTTATTTACATTCTCTAATTCAGAATACACAACACTTAGATCACCAGGAGGGAAAACCTTACTTTAGCTTCACCATGTGAGCACCTTACTTTAAAATAAATATTCGTTGTATCTAGCCACACAACCACATAAGAGTCACAACAGAGGCGTACAAATGTCTGCGCATGCGCGTTCGGGAGACGCCACGACTCTCACCAGGGCAACGGCGTCTACCGTAACCCAATCCCGCTTCACACCCAACTCTGTAACAAAGCCAGATTTGTTTACACGTCTCCTTCTTAAGATTGAGAGCTCATCTTAACGACTTAAAATGACAGTCCATTTTCAGGTATGTGATTCCCCACCCCTCTTTTTTAAATATAAATTATTGCATTGGACTAAATAACCATGTAATATAGGTCATGAACCTTGCGGTGGAGGCTGTGAAGTGTTGAAAACACAGCGCGCGCTCCGCCTACGTCATCGCGTTTGGAGTAAGCTCGAGCTTGGATGCGGCGCGAGCGCTTTCAGTTTTGCTTAAGGCAGGAAACGGAGGGGAACGTAACGCCTATCGGTCTGATCGATTGGTAAACAAATGCCTTCCTAGCCCTCATACAAGTACAGCTTATATGCAATCGTGAAACTCAAATCGTTCTTTGAACACTGCACGTTTATTTGAGCGGAGCACGACCAGCTTCTCGTAATGTCCACCTGAGCTGTGCACAAGGGGCAGGTTTCCTTTACCAGCTTCGATTACTTCGTGTTTTGTGCTTAGAAAACTATTACTTACTTTATAGCAGGCAACGACCTTGATACCCACATGCTGCTGTAAGACAGGATAAGGAAGGATTGAGACAATCTTATTGTCGATCACTGGCATGGATTAAACATGTGACCCTGAAGAAAGACCCTTCAGCTCGTTCACCAACTGTGCATTAAGCTGATAAAACACAGCTCAAATGTCGTATTTAATCAAATACAGAGAACAATAGTGTTGGAGTACAAATTAACATGCTCATGATGCGTTGTGTTCCACTACAGGGAATCAGCGAATATCAGAATAAATACAAAGCTGGGCATAGACGGCCTCATCGTAGGATGCGACTGGCTGGACTCCGCTCTGACCAGCTGGGTAAAAGTCACATATCATCAGATTACAATTACACGTTAGATTGCATTTACAAGTATGAGCAAAGCATGTTCTGATGCAGATAATTGCATTATTTTAATTATTGCCTTGTGCATTCGGATGAACATGGTGACTGTACACTGTTTTTCTTTCTCTTTTTTTGGTTATTGTTTATTATATGCTTATTCGTATGTTGTTTTCATTTGCCTGAAGGAATTAGTAGAGAACCACGGATTCAAAGCAAAAGGAGGGTTCCAGTCTGTCCACCACAAGTATCCAGATCTCTTCAGTGGAAAGGTTCTTCGGTTTCACCACGGCAGGAAGATATAACTAAGCCTGGAACCCCTCCTGTGCTCCCCGTGGTACGTGGTGACAGTGAAGATAAAGTGAAGACACCTCTGGCTCCAAGAGCATCCAAACCACTGAGGGCCTCAAGAACATCCCAGCTCCAGGAAGAGGCTCCCTCTGCTCAGACTAAAGGTCCTTCTGCTGATCAGCAGAACCAGGGAACTCCAAAAAACCAGGTGCACTTTGTAAAATACAGGGGACTAACTTCACAGCCGTTAAGCAGTAAATGAAAGTACTATGTGTTTAAAACAATAATGGAGAAGATTATACAGAAAGGCAGCCTCCCGCGTTTTCATGTCAGTGTCTATCTCCAATAATCTTAATATATTTATGATTGGCTTTAATTGCAAATTAGAGGACAGTGTGCTACAGCTGTGAGACAGTACACATGCTGTCCCCCAGGTAAACCATGCGCTGAGGAGGAAGGCGGACCTGAAGACAAAGAGTCAGCAGAATGGTGTTCGAGACTCTGAGTACCACAGGCAGTTTCACTGGAAAACTCCAATGGCTGAGTCACCTCTTCTCACAGCGCAACAGGCACGCCATCGGACGTCCACACACCTCCACAAACATCCACACATGTCCACAGTTGTCCACAGATGTCCACACACATCCACACACATCCACAGATGTCCACAGATGTGCAGTTATGCTCAGGATTTTGGACTAGTCAAAAGCAGCTTCTTGCAGCTGCATTATGGTGCATACAGACCACTGACATGTGTCTGCCACATCTTCCTCCTTTGAAAATGATTTGTAAAACGATAAACATAGAGGGCACTGCTGCGTGGATTTTGATTTGTTGTTTGACGCTTCCTCCAGTAGGTGGTAGCAGAGAGCTGTTTGTGATCATCTAGACTGGACGAGTGCGCTCACTCTTATAAGTTCCTTAGTGATAAGCAGGATGATATGTTCCATAAGGGCATATTAGTAATTATTAATAATGACACTAAACAGATAAACAGGATGTATTTTCACGTGTCCAATTTCATTACAGAGTTTTTATTTTTGCTCTGTTTGTTCTAGATGTTTTATGCCAGTAATAGGAGAATCCCACCTTTCACATCTGGTCCAGTAGTCTTGGAGAGTGAGTACATGCAGAGTTTTAAAGGGTCGCCCCCACCCAAGCCCCCATGCTTACGGCGAGATGTGGAGTTAAACGCGGTCCCGTTGACCCAAATGGAGAATCGCACCCCTGACAAGGTATCAGTTGCAATTATTGTAGATGTTCTGTATGGGAAACATTGATTAAACATAAATGTCACACACTTCGAACCAGATTCAGAGAAATCAGAATCAAAATCTTTATTTGCCAAGTACCAGACTTTTAAAGGAACATAGAATTAGATCAGAGTAAAATAGAATATATAACATGTACTATATTTATCGATGTTCAATCAGTAATTTTAAGAAAGGAGAAGTGAACAGCGCAAAATAAGATTAAAAGTTTCTCCATAAATAAAGCCACCAATGCGGTAGTAAAGTTCATATTCACAGGATGTTTGAGTGAAGGTTTTTCTCCCTTCTGGTTCTGTTGTGCTGTCTTATGGCTCCAGTGGCAGCGGAAGAAGAAGAGACAGAATCAGAAGGAGCAGCACCTCCGCGGGACGTCCTGGCCCGAAGAGGAGGCTCTCGCTCCAGAACCACAACCCCCCCAGCACCAAGTGAGGTCACCACGGGCCCAAAACAGTGCTTCACTCAAAGTCATGAGGTGTGCGTCTGTCTTTACCTTTGCTGAGATGAGAGAAATAAAAAAATAACTCAGCTAGTGTATTGGCCTTCTAGTTAATCATTTTATGTTAATGTTTGTTGTCCCCTTACATACAACAATCATTACATTAAAGCATGTCTGTCTTGTGTGCATCAGGTGTTTATACATTTACATTTCTTATTAATATCAAAACTCGTATATCCATTACGTTATATTTCCAGCACTGTAGTATTTGTGGAATAATATCCCACATAAACTATATGGATCAAATTTCCCTTATTTCTTTTTTGTGTATTGCAGGAAGGCGAAGACTGAATACAGTACAAACTTTCGTTCTCCTCTTCAATACTGCTACAGAGATGGAGTGTGGGCCAAGACTGGGACACGGGGGGAGGAGGTAATGCATGCAATAACCTCACATCTCTCAAATCTACTGTACATACTTCAGTCACCTCTAAAAAGCGTATGGAATTCGTTCATATTATGGTGTTATTGTTCTATGCTGCCATGCCCTAATGCTTTGCATGTCGTAATTTTCCCCATAAAATGTTTTATAGTTTGTTCATTTTTAAAAAAACATACTATTACTTATCAAACAAGTTGAAGAATGATGTGTTTAAAATTAGCCTATCTTGAGATATTTTCTCTGCACATTTTTAGTTAAATTAAATGTACATTTTTGCTTCCTACTGATAAATGAATGTGCTGTATGTGTATGTGATTATAACTCAGGCAACTCAGAACCGTTAATGCATATGTTAATTTTTATACTGGACAAATCTAAAAAAGGAAATGTGTAAATGGTAAAGTAAGAGAAAAAATTGCAAAGGTTTGTATCAATGTATATGCTGTCTACATGTCTACACAATATTTTAGATTTAAGGCCCATATTAAAATATTTTAGAATACATTTTGGCATATTATCTGTGTTTCACATAACTCATATATTTGAATTATTCCTCTATTCAGAATGATTGTACTTATATTATTCACTCACTCTTATTTAAATAGATCTAAAAAGATTGATATTAGAGATTGTTTATGCCCCAGTTTATATTCTAGAAATTACAAATGTAGTAATAAATCTACATAAAACATGAACTCTACACAAGCAGAGTAACAAGTCCATCCAGTACCATTTATTCCACTTTAATGAACACGCACAGGACGCCCTCTTCTGACACAGATTGGAGAAGGAAATGAGAACCATTGTGTTATTGTGAGACTCCCGAGTTCACTACTACCCACCAAAAGTGTAAAGGACATCATTTTCACAGCAGAAATTGAAACTAAGTAGCAGACGTGGCACCACAGCCTCGCTAATCTCTAGTCTGTGGTCTTGCAGGTTCACGAGTGGTATCGTGAGGTAAATGATCCCTCTGTCTCCTTCACCATAACTCGTTTTGCTCTTGCTGTTTCTTTCTCTTCAGATACATTCCTCCATTTCCAGACTATATGGGCAAGATTGTGTTGGTCACATTTTATGTCCTATTTTTGTGCCCCTATGTATTTGATCTGACTCACATTTTGCATGTGAATACGATTCTATATTAGGACAGGTGTGTGCGTGTTTGTGCATGCGTGTGTGTGTGTGTGTGTGTGTGTGTGTGTGTGAGAGAGAGAGAGAGAGAGAGAGAGAGTGCATGTGTGTGTGTGTGTGTGTGTGTGTGTGTGTGAGAGAGAGAGAGATAGAGAGAGAGAGAGAGAGAGAGAGAGAGAGAGAGAGAGAGAGAGAGAGAGAGAGAGAGAGAGAGAGTTTAGTTAGTTGAGTCAGCAAGATGCTTCTGCATGCTGCATCTTTTTCCACAGAATTTTCTGGTTGTTTGTGGTTTCCCTGGTTACTTTCATGCTTCCTAAATGCTTAGCACATAAATTGCAGAACTGCACTGCATACAATACCAAACAATCGAATAAAATATTTTATTAGATTGTAATGTCTAATGGAACTGAAATTCACTTTTCAGTTTAATGTGTATGTCAGGTAAATAAATGTGCATTGTTGAAGTTTTAAAAGGTGTCTGTAAAAAGCGTTACTAGCCATCCTTTAGTATTGGCAAAGTAATGCTCCAGAGAATTCTCCCTATATGTATATATAAACTCTAAAAAATATTTATGTTTCTTATGTTTGTGTAACTCATCACATTGCACAAATCAGGTTCTTTCTTTCAAGAACCCTTTTAAAGAGTCAATAATTTACTAACCTGCAGCTAAACAGTTGCTCTAAGCTAAGCTTTATGGGTTTCTGGAAACTTTGACATTGCATTCTTTTTCTATAGGTTAAGTGTATGCCTTAGTATCTAAACTCTAAACTCTGGCTAAGTGTTTAAACCTTTTCAGTGGATGGGAATGTGAATTGTGGCCTGTATATTTGCTTTGCACTTATTGCGATATTACTCCGTGTTGCATCATTTGCAAAGATACACATCTATATGTATGACAAGGTTCTGATTTTGAGTCAACACTGCAAGTACAGTGTTACTGATTCAGTGAATAAGTACAGTGTACGTCATTCTTCACTGTCTCCCACTCAGATTAGTCTTTACTAATCCTTAAAAATGTTCCATGTCATAGGACATTGTGAAGTTGACATTTTATACTGTAGATGGTTTCAGAGGGTATACTGCAGATGGTATCAGAGGTTATACTGTAGATGGTTTCAGAGGGTATACTGTAGATGGTTTCAGAGGGTATACTGTAGATGGTATCAGAGGTTATACTGTAGATGGTTTCAGAGGGTATACTGTAGATGGTTTCAGAGGGTATACTGTAGATGGTTTCAGAGGATATACTGTAGATGGTTTCAGATGGTATACTGTAGATGGTTTCAGAGGGTATACTGTAGATGGTATCAGAGGATATACTGTAGATGGTATCAGAGGATATACTGTAAATGGTTTCAGAGGGTATACTGCAGAGGGTTTTGCCAGCACTGCTGATGCCCTCGTTTGTCGACCCCCCCGCAGGTGAGGGAGTTGCGGGAGAAAGCTGAAGCCTACAGGAAGAGGGCCTGGGGCACCCACTTCTCCCGACAGCACCTCAGCCAGATACTGTCTGCCCAGAACTACCTGTGGGAGGCTTCGAGTTGCACCTCAAACTCCTGCCTCAGTGAAGAAGACCACCGCTCCACTCGCAGTCCCATCATCGAGGCCTTAGATCTGGCCAGGTGAACCGCAGGGTCAAGACTGACTTGGAGAATCGAGACCTCACCTAGATTATTTTCTTTACTTCTACACCTATATGTCAAAATTCATGAATATAATATAATAAATATAAAATATGTCATTAGATCATGAAATAAGCCTCTAACTCCAATTGTAAATTGTAAAATGTAGTGTATAGATTGCTATAATTTCACATGGGAATTGCATTGAACTGCAATTGTGTTTTCTTAGTTCTCATTTCTGTGCTGTGTTATTAGCAGTAACATTTCAAGTATCGGTTCAAGACTCTTCTTTCTGAGTGTGACCTTTCTTGACCATAGGGTGGACAGTGTCAGGGGGAGCTCTGGTCGCGGGACCTCCGTCTCCTTGACCAGCAGTAGACGGAGCTCTATTGAAGGAGCAGAGGTGAACAAAGACCTCACGCTTCCAGTGCGGAGGAAGCTGGCATGGGAAGAGGAAGGAGGTCCTTCTGAGAAAGGTTTGACTCAAGAGAGAAAGGAGCCGCCTTTTCAGCAGGGCGTGGAGGAAGAAGGAAGAGGGGGCATACATGGAAACACAGAGGACATAAAAGATGAGTAAGCGGATAAACAATTCATCTTTTCCACTTCAGCAACTGTGACATAATGGTCAACACTGTAATGTGCTCTACACAGACTTCCTGTCGACAATAGTTTTTTTTTCTTTTTTAATCCTTTGATAATGAATGATAAAATTCTCTGAGTACATAAATAATGTACAACACGTCCACCAGACTATTTTTCCATTATAAATCTTCCTGCTCTACATATCATTCAGGGTCACGGTGGCAGAGAGTGAGTTCTTGTCACCCGAAGTTGTGTCTGAACACTTGAACGAGGAGGGCAGGGTACCTACTCCCGAACTGAAAACCATGCTCGGTACGCGGACCCACCACGACCGGACAACCCCCACAACAGGTGACCAGTTTTTATTTCACACCCGTTGCACAGACATGTACCACTAACCCAGCATTGGAAGACATAAAATAGCAAGCTAGAAACAACCTTGCATCCACAGGCAACTGGTGTATAAAGTATATAAAGGTTAAATTCTGGGTCATTTTTGCATGGGGAACAGAAGCGGGTATGACTATTATGCCAACTTGGCCACTGGCAACCTATGTGCTTAAATTCTTGTTTGACTTTGGCATTTGTTTCACTCTGACTGTAAAGGTTATCAGAAAAGAGGCAGATTAAATTGGGTCCTCGGCGTTTAAGTCTTGGGTTGGCGTAAATGGTGCTAAATGTTACAGCATTACGTCATCACATGAACCGAATTTAGGCATCTGTTCCCATTATTTGGTCCTCACGATGTACATGCACAGAAATAAATCAATGTTGTTTTTCCAAATAGGAGGTGCTGTACTAGTTTCTCCTCCAAAGACAAATTGTAAAAGGAGAGAGAGGAGGAGTGAACCACCACTGGGTAAAGTCCATTCACCATACAGACATCTTAGCCATGGGTCACCTCCACAAGCACACAGCAAGGTACTCACCGCCCTCTGTACATGTACCAAGAGTGATGATAAAGTTACTCCTGAAATGTCATTAAAGCCGCTGGAAACATTCTTAAGAACATGTCTGCAAAACAGCCTTGAATGTGTGATGGATATCAAAACACAACTCTAAAAGAGTTGCACTTTGTGACTGTCCTGGACTTTGTAATCAGCAAATATATGGTGAAACACCATCTGTATGGATGCATACAGCACATAGAAGGGTGGACCCAGCACTAGACATGCATGTCTTTCTATGGAAGGGCCTTTGGAGATTACAAGTCGTAACACTGGTATAACATGGTTATGCCTGTAACTCTACGAGTGATAATATGACGCTGGTATAACACGGTTCTGCGGACATACATTAGATTAAATATTAGATCCTTGGGTGCTCCATCCCACAGGCTGAGAATGGGGCCCTGCCGTATTCTGCCCAGGCTGCAGGGATGGCCACTATAGACCCACTGCCCCTGAACGAAGACCTGTGTGCAGCTGACTGTCCTCCCGACTCCCCTGAGCCAGCACCAGTCAGACGACCTCACAAACGAGCAACCAGCTTCTCGCCCTCAGCCGCTAGCTCACCGCAGAGCAACAGAATCCAGGGCACGTTGAGGAACCCTGAGTTTCAGCATAACGGTACGATTCATGTGGTTTCGAACTCCGGATTTCTGCAGTAAGTGAATATGCCGGTCACAAGGTTGTTCACCTGAGCGCTATTACATCACCGTGACCGTCCCACCACGTGGGTGGTGCACAGAAGCCAGACGACCAGAATGGTCATAGAAACGTGATAATGAGTCATTTACCGTCTAGGCGAAGAGAGAGAGGTTAAGTTACCGCCACTAGTGTCGAGAGAGTAAACGAGGTCAGTCTCCCATCCCTGCACTCGGTTTTTTTCCATTAACATGTTAACATGTGATGTCTTGTCTTTTTCCATTAATGGTCTACCTCTCCGTGCATTGTGGGTCTTAGGCTATCTGGCTGAGTTCAAATCTGGTTCAGTGTCATGCCCGTGGGGATTCGTTTTACGTCATTCTCTGAACAAAAACTTCCATGAAAGGTCCTGTAGTGGAATCCCCAATTCAGATTTTTCCCATCACAAGGATCATTTTACACATTTTAGCTGACCCACTAAAACATAACATCCAAAGCATAAATTGTGGCACAGATACCGTTTGCTCTTAACAGCATTATATACATTAACAATTAACAGAGGCTGTATACAACTTTTGCTTAATGTAATGTAATTTAATGTACATAATAACTTCAGCAGATATACAGTATTATTTGAATTACATTATCTATGGACCACTCCGGAATAAAATTATCTTGACTGTTGTTCACCTTTATTAAAGGTAACCTGGGATTACAACGGTCAGGGATATTTTTGCTCCCTTCAAGTGATTCTGGCGTGTCCGACAATGGTAAAACTCTCACTGACATTATTACCCTCTTCAGCATGAAAGAGTGCGTATAAAGCCATCTCTAGCTAGTGATTAATTTACTAAAGAAGATGTCAGCATGTCATCACAGAGGTTACACATGAAACAAGATTCTGGTTGTCTTCCAGAGTGCAGAGCAACCTAGTTTAGTCAGGTTTTATACTTTGATGTGGTTTGCATACCACAAAAAATACATTTTAAATACGAGAAATGAAAGGACACAACTCTTACGTTCTATATAACCAAAGCTTTAATGCAAACCTTTTTTTTGTTGTTGGAGTATTTCAAACTGTTTTAAATAAACATTGAATGACGTGATTCTTTCCTTAATTTAGATGACAAGATGTCTGAGATCTCGTGCAGGTCAGCAACCTCCTGCCTCAGGGCTGCCCGGGTCCTGGACCGAGCTCAGAGGAGGAAAGAGGACTTTTGGGGGAAGAGCTGTTAAATCAAAGCTCTGAATTCTGCAGTGCACACGGAAATTGGAAATCACACCTCTGCAATAGTGTATGCATTTGTAATTGGTCTCTACATTCCATTAAAAACCATGAACAAAATATTGTAAAATAGAGGATAGAAATAGCAATTTTCTATTTGATTTACCCTTTGATATCACCAGAATATCATGGACATATGGACAAACTAATGTGGCATAGTCAACGTTTGGATGATTGCTTTTGGCTTTTTCTTCAATTGTTTATATGAAGTTTTTTTTTAAGGCCTTTGTACATCACTAAGTGAATAGTATTGTGCTTTAATTTATTAATTTAATTATACATATATATATATATATATATATATATATATATATATATATATATATATATATATAATTTTTTTTTTTTCAAACTTTCGCACTAAGACTAATGATCTAGACAAAAATTATATATACAACATAAACATACAAAATCCAATTTCTACTAAATCTGATTTCTACAAATCTTTGGACATTTCTACATCTTTATATAGTATGTACAGTACATCTATATACTGGCAAAGTCATGAGCAATCATGGCTTCATTCACACGGGGCCAAAGGCTTCTTCATTTGATCCAACCCCATAGAAGAGCTACCGTAAAACAACTTGCAGAAAAGGTTCACGCTGGCCGTGATAGGAAGGTATCAGAACGTAATGCATCCCAGTATACAGTGCATGGGGTCACACCGATGTGGACAGGGCTGCCACCCCGTCGGTCTGCCCCAGGAACCAAGTGGCCTGACCTCTTGAGTTACATATTCTTTAACATCCTATTAAATCTTAGGTCCTGCCATTTGTGTGGGTGTTATTTTGACAAAGGTCAAGTACTGCCATTCAAGGAAATGGTGTCCTCTAATGAACAGTCCTCTTTCAGCAGGATGCATGTCCAGGAATGGTTTAGGGACCACTACAGAGTTCTCCAAATTCTCCTCAACTCGATCTAGTCTAGAACCTGTGAGATGTATTGGAAAAACAATTCCAATCCAGGGAGGCCCCGTCTTGCAGCTTACAGGACATAATGTCTTACAGCTACTAATATCTTGGTACCAGATACCACAGGACACCTTCAGATGTCTTCTGGAGTCCATGCCTCGTAGGGTCAGACCTTTTTGGTGGCCTACAGAAAATTATTAATATTATATCTGATCATGTTGTATGTTGTACCATATATTCTTAATATCATTTCACACCTATCCTGATATGAACGCAGCCTTTATAACTGTTGGTCTTGCAAACAGACGCGTCTAACGACGTCACAGTGACGTCATGTTACACGTTTCAATAAAGCTTGAACAAATTAAATTTTTATTGAACGTCTGAAGTTTTGAAATAGTTAATATGGCACTCTTTCCAGGACATTATACATCTCTTAGCAACACCGCACTGTGAAGAAGAAAAAAAAACTCCCCCACTTTGGAACTGTACACATAATAAAGAGTCTGTATTATAACCATGTAAGCATGAGAAAAGAAATCATCATGGGGAATTCACAGGAAGTATCCTGCCTATTGATTGCTTCAATATTCCAACGGCACTAAAATGTCAGCAGTAATAGGAACGTTAGCAGCTTCCTTGTAACAATAGGTTTCAGGAACTATGGTGTAACTAATTCAAGTCGCAAATTTCCCGTCCCGTCTAATAATCCTTGTCAGCGATTACGTGTCAGCGACTACGATTAAATGAATATGACCTGTTGGAGTAGGTGCGTTGCGTCGTCTCAAAGAGATGATACCGCAGTGACGTGGCTATCAAATCTGGGCCAAGGCGGGTGGATATAAAAGCTACCTTGGTAAGCCAGAGTACAAGAAGACAATCAAGACAGTCGGCTCAGGTGATCTATAAGAAACCTCCAGAAGCTAAACCTTTGGAAAGATGAAGTACATTGCACTACTAGCCGTAATATGTTCTTATTTTTTGAGTGGAATTGCAACACCAGTTTTGCGCACTGCGCGCCATCGTCCTCGTCCTCTGGACAACTCCGAAACTTGGAACAACGTGATTGTGATGGCAAAGCACGTAAGTCTGGATGGCGCTATAACTGAGCTACAACTTTCACTTTCCACGCCTTGCAGTTTTACTCTTTAATTATCCGTTCTGATGTACAGGCGCAAGCGAGAGATCGAGATCACGAGACCCGCTTGATCCCGGAGATTCCAAGCGGTAAACTTAAAGTGAGTGTGCAAATAACAGTGTAACAAAGCAGAATAATCAATAGCATCTTAAAAGCACGTGAGTACATAACTGTTTTGTATGCAGGCTGGGAATGTTTGCTGCATCAACGCCAGGATCTTGGATTACTACCTCAGTGACATTTTGCATGTGGACCAAGCGGAGTATCCACGTCTCCATTTAGTGAAGCCCGATCTGAAGAGGGTTGCTAGAGACTTGGAACCACACTGCGTAAGTATTCCTAACATAAATACTTTATAAACTCGTGACTCCCAAACCTATCCAGTGTCCAATAAAAATGCATATTTTTTATTTATTTTCCAAAGAAGTCCATCCAGGATGACAAAGAATACCTCCAGCAGTTCACGCAGAACCTTGAAAGGGCCGGAGAGATGTATAAGGTATTTTAATCCTTATAATTAATCTTTACATTTTTATAACCATTACAACGTGAATTCTCTAAGAAAGTTATATATATATATATATATATATATATATATATATATATATATATATATATATATATATATATATATATATATATATATATATATATATATCTTATTACTTCCTATATATAATAAGATATATTATATATCTTATATATATTTCTTATTTCTTTCTCATATATATATATATATATATATATTTTTTTTTTTTTCTTATTTTTTCTTATATATAACTTTCTTATTTTATATATATAAACACACTTGTTGCACATTTGTTTCAGAACAAACTTACGGCCACGAACAAGGCAATCGGGGAAACTGATATTCTCTTCCACTACCTCTACGAGTCCTGCACCTCTACAGATGATGCATAGACTACCATTTCTGTTGAAGTTAAAAAAGAAGTTTGAATTTCGAATTTTTGTGTTGTTTTATTTAATATGCAAATTGTTATTTATGAAGGCTCTATTTATTTAGTATATTTATTGTTACATGAGCAAATTATTACATTTTGTACTGACAGTAAACTCACACAATGTGTGAGCTGTGTTAAAAGAAATGTGTCCAGGTGTCCGTGGATATGACTTAGACTGACCATCCACAATCACTGGAATGTAAATGCATTTAAAAGCATTATTGCTTCTTTTTAAGTTAAATTGGTACTTTTTAATAAAGCTTAAATTATTTTTTTACAATTTACTGTAAACATGTCCATATTTATTTATTTGCATACTGGCAATAAACGCTTTAAAAAGATAAAAAATGTTGTGATGTGCTCTACTTAAAATGATGTAGGCTAAATTGATTAAATACATCTGAAGTGGAAATGACGCTAACTCCAACAAAGCGTGCCTGGATTTGGTGCATCTGAGATGCTCTGGAACCTGCCATGCACTGTATTACAAAGGAATTTGATTTATCCTCACTTGGAATGTTGTTATAGTATCTTGTTCTATAGTATAGGTATAGGTACACCATTTAGATACACTATATTAACTATATAATAACTATATTATTATGATCACTAGTTATTTTGCCAGAATTTACAAAGACAATTATGAAACATTCTGCAGATTGCATGATACACATGAAGAGCAAGAGTGAGAATTTTTCTTTCTAACACTAATCACAATGTACTCTTCTACTGGACAAACATGCAGAAACATCCCATTTGCAGTTATCAGGTCAAATTATCAAAAATTACAACAAGAGGAAATACAGACAGTGTAATCATAGACAAAGCTATAATCAAAATGGTCGTAAACACACAGAGATGGACAAATGGTAAATATGGCTTAGATCGAGATAAGGAAATTAGCAGGACTTCAAAAAGAACAACAGGGACTTCTTGAGTAAATACACTTAAAGTGCACATGCTGAAAAGCAGGTGTGGATGTCAGTGTGTTGGGAGGGGTAGTAAGGAATACGTCTCAGTGGCACAAAATGTTTATATAGTTTAAATTGGGACGATCCAGTAATAATGCCTAGAATTGCCATGCTGTTATTAAAGGACAGTATTCTTAAGTTGGTGGACTTATTTTCCAGGTGTTTTAAGGTAGAGAGCATTGTTATGGCAATGGTATTTATTGGAGAGGTACAACATCCAGAGAAGATCTATCATGGCAGACAGGGAGAAATAGGAAGAAGAAAGAAACCAGGACAGTGGTGGTTCTTTTAAACGCATATTTAAAACAAAGACAGCCTGAAGATATCAGGGAAGATGTCTGCAAACTGGTCAGCACATTATTCTGAAATCACACCTGTGAATGCTTCAGGTGTGGGTGCCTTGAAGGATTTTCATATAAACATGGACAGGACTAGCGTGCAACTATCTTTAACTACAAATGGTTTCACCACCACCACTCCGTATTCTTCTGTAATGTAATCACACCCTTGTATGGGTAGCACTGGCCCATAAGTGAACAGGGTGTCTGTGGAGAAGACTGAAGGCCACAATCACACCCAGTCAGGAGGTAAACATTTGTTCTGACCACCAAACCAAAGTGCTAGTTCCCTGACACAGCAGCCAGAGCACACGTTCACCTTTACCTTTACGGACAGGTTACTGTCTCCATCCCACTACCCTCCTACGTAGGGACCATCTGTCATACAGCCACCCTTCGATCAGGGGGTGCACCCTTCATCCCCAGCCTGAAACCACACTGGGTTTTCTCCATCCTCTCACAGCCCAGAGGGTTCGTTAAACCTCGCAGACATTTCAAATGACCTTTTCACAGCAAACCATTTCTTATACCATTTGCAACAAATGGCGACGACCGTCTCAAAGTGTTTGCTGTCCACCTGACCAATGAGCCAGAGCTAGCACACATTTCCATTCCTAAGTCTCTGTCATATTGCCGAATAGCCAATGGTGTAATTTCCTGTTTATACATGGAGATCAACAGTGTGGGTGGACTGAATTCAACCAGAGCCATTCAACTAGAATGGGGCAACACGACACCTACGTGACACCTGAGCTAGGTAAACTTCCTTGTGCATGCCTGTGTGAGACGCTGGAATGCCCAGGCTGATGAAAGGAAATGTACTGTGTAAATCGCCTTGAGCTTGAGTGTCGCAGGTTATTATTACACAAACACAGACAGGAACTTTCCGATCACTCAACTTTTCTATATATAGAGATAGACATACAAATATATATATATATGCTATATATATCTATAGATATAGTATATATATATATATATATATATATATTCTATATTATATTCTATATATATATATAATATAGAATATAGAATATATATATATACTATATCTGTGCTATATATATATATATATATATATATATATATATAAATATATATATATATATATATATATATATTCTATTCTATATAAATCTATCTATCTATCTATCTATCTATCTATCTATCTATCTATGCATATGTTTTTCTGGTTCAAAAAAACTCATGCAATAATGATGCAATTTAATATTACCCAGAATCTTCCACAAGAACAAATCCTGGTTTAAGACACTGAGACTGGTTTTAAAGCACACGTAATGATGTCTGAATGATGGGGCATTTCACCTCATACATAGTACTGGGCATAATTTATATTCCTCTCCAGGAAGTTCTTCATAACATTAATCATTTAACACTAATGAGTGACATCATTTTACACAAATGAGTGACACAGAAGAAAAACTGGAATAAGGGATATTACCAGCACACTGTCTGTAACTCTGTCCATATTTTGTGTTATGGGAACAACAGTAGATGGAAAATTATGAAAAATTATGCAAAGACCTTGATATATAAACATTTTATAAATATAAACAATAATATATTGTTTATAATATAGAATCTGAATCTGAAAAAATTCTGTAATATAAACATTTTTTTCAAAGAAACCTGTGATTTTTGTGTACGTAAAACAACTATTGAAGTCTTTCAAATCCTCGAAATCATCAACCATCAAAACCCAGCAGTTTCATCTGCCTTATACACAGTATATGATCTTATTTCACACCCTACTGACATATTTTTCTGAATCCTTTGGAAGGATGCTCTGGTTGGAACCATACGGAAGCAGAAACCTGCAAGCTACCAATCTGGGTCAGATGAAGCCCTCTGTTGAATCTAGTAGGTGTTGACCTGGTTTGAGAAAACAGCAGAAGCTATAGAAGCCCCTTGCACAATCACTTTTCAGAATGCTTGGTTGTTCAAATGGAAGGAAAATCTGGTAAGAGGGGTTTCAGATTTGAAATGATCTGTGCTTATAAAACACACAAAAAATGTATTCATAATAAGTATGTGATAATTTCTTCAGTAAAACCGAAGGACACAGAACACTGGACACTGAAGAACTTTGAAGAAATGTAACATGCAAAAGATATGTAAAAGATGCAGTTTTGAGTTATATTTTAAATATCATATACTAAGCACAAACTACCTACTTAATAAGATATGAGGCCATACAATTGTTGTCCTATGTAGCCATACTGTGAACTCCAAGTCCCTGACAATATGTAATAATTAAATAATAAAAATTAAATCAAATAATTATCATTATAATAACAATATAATAACGTTTGTTGTTATTCCACTTATTCCACTTGTAAATCTTAAAGCAGACAACTGATTCAGTTTACTCTGCATGTAAAAAATAAAATAAATAAATACGAAAAGAAAAGGGTTATTCTTAAAACTTTCTACATCCTCATTTTTGTACCAGTTAATAATGCAAATTGATATTTAAAAACTCAATACATTATAACATTAAAAGGGAAAATGGAAATCGCTCAGTGTAAAAACAGATGCGTAATAATATTAATAATCACTTTTTTGCTTTTGTTGTTATATTACTAAGGCATTTCCCATGATCTCACGTTTTGTAAACGCTTTGATCCGTCACAGTTCGGAAATGTAGGCTAGGGCGCACGTAGTGCAAACTCCAGGCCTACTGTAACCTAGATTTGTTCCGTCCGGTAATCAAAACGCAAACGCGAACACATACAATGTTTAACCGCAGGGCCGCGAGTCGTGAAACTTCACACTAAAATCAAATTAAAGAAGCTATCTTCAGCACATCCATGTACACGCAGCAAGATAGATAGGGCGTTAACTACTGTGGGAATTTTTAAAAGGTTGGGCTATATAAGGTATGAAAATCGCCAGTCGTTTTCAAAATACCCGACAGTCTCTTCTCAGTGTTATATTCGACTTTACCTAATACAGCACAACTCTACCAGAATGCGTTTGAGGATTTTAACCCTTCTTGTCTTCACTGCCCTGCTGCGCAGTTGTCCAGGTGACAAGAAAGCGAAATGCGCGCAAGTGGATTGCCTAATGAGATATATCTCTTTACCAATGATAAAGGACATGAGTAAGACTTTAAAAACCATCAACAAATCTTTACAAGTAAGTAGAGAAAAGCATCATTTCATAATAAGCTAAATAGCCTAAGTAATGTCACTTACAGTAATAACTCAGAACTAATCTTCATTTATATAGAGTGCTAATGCTAAAACATCTAAAACTAATGTTTATTTCTATAGAGTGAAAACAGACGCCACGTAAGATATTTACCAAAACTGTATATAAAGGTAAGGGTATAACTAATACAAATTTCAAATGTATAGACCAAAACATTTTCAGGATTACAGAATTTTTTTAAAGCACGGAACAAATGGAACCCTAATCCTAAAATATAAAAGCTACTGTACATGTACATGTACTGTACATTGCTACATGTAGCAATAATTTACATTGATAATTAAAATGCACATTACTTTAAAATGCACAAATTCACACACACACACACACATACACACACACACACACACACACACACACACACACACACACACACACACACACACAAAACATTTTAGTAGTGGAGCATTGATGAAAATTTTACTATGCAGAAAATGAATATTGCTGACATCAGCAAGATCCTGGAAATCTATGAAGACTATATATTCAGGAAGCTGTGGACAAGTGATACGGATGGCCCCAGGAGATTTATACATTCTTTCCGTACACTCAAAGATAACGTGGAAAGCTGTGTAAGTAATCATTATGCCAGAACATTACACCAGAGTTATGCCAGAACTATGATTGGCCAGGATGACCACATCCAAACCTCTGTCCCTCTTAACTAATACACTTGTGATTACGGTTCGTTGTAACGGGTTTTGGAATCCAACCACCTGTCCATGGATGCAGTGCAGATCCATTCACAGATCCATTCACAGATCCATTTACAGATCTATTCACAGATCCATTCACAGATCCATTCACATTCATTCACATCCATTCACAGCTCCAACTTGAACTGATTCTAGAGTTCTTTCTCCTTCTTTGCACTTACATCTCAAACCACAGTTTACTAAACTAAAAGACTGATCCAGAGTAGTAGGTGTAAATGTGGTAAGCCTAGTGCTATATAAATATCTGTCAGACCATGTGGTGTTTATGGATGGTCTATGTCCTGTTCCATTAGAAACACAGAGGTCCAGCAACATTCAGTAACCACGCAAGGAAGAAGATCAAAGAAATGGAGCAAGACTACCAGAAGGTATGACAGATGTTGTCCAAATGGTGTTTTAATGCCTTTGTAGTGACAGGATTTAAAATGATTGTGTTTTTAATGAATATGATCAGTAATGGGCATAATATGGACATGTTGTGTATGTCCATTGAAGGAGCAAGTAAACTGAAATGCAACAGGAATTATTACTGATTATTGATATTACATTCATGAACTTTTATTTTTTTACATTGTATCCATGATTTTGGGCTATGCACATGTGAATTAGCTGTTGCATCGATGACCGTGTATTTCTGTCTGTGGTAGCTGGAAACAGAAGAGATACTGAATGCATTACGGGACTTTGAGATGGTGCTGCACTGGATTAGTGTCTATATCGACAAAAAGTTGTCGCATAGAAAATGCCAGATGTCTTCTTCAAATTAACTGGAAACACAACATTCACACATCAGTGCACAAGCGTGCACATGCATACACCTCACTGCAATATGTGAACTGCCCTGGTGCAGAACTAGTTGTTAATTTGAATTTTAAAAATGTATATTTTATTTAAAATTTTATTTAAAGTGTAATAACGCAGCACTTCTAAATATGACTTAAAATTACTTCTTCAGAAATTGCAATAGTACGTTTAGCATTGAGCTGTCTGTTACTCCCACCCACTGTCAGGATATTCATAAAGCATGCTGTCTCAGCTGTGTGGATAACTGAATTATCCAGCAAAGGTTATTAATGGACAGTCCAGGTCTAAATTCATGTGGATAACCGAGACGGTGTGTGTGATCAATAAACCCTAGTCGCATCAATCACATTTATTGCCATAAAAAGGAAAACATCACATACCACATCACGTGGAACATCAACTCAGACCATGGCAGAAGTTGATATGACTTTAGCAGTTGTGGGTTTTCACTCAGATGTGTAACTTTGAAGGCAGTGTCCTGATGAGCCTATGTGCATGAAGTGACAAAATGGAGCTGTTGTGTTGTTATTGCTCTGTCAGTGTTTTAGGTTTATGCATTTTCGCATTTTCATAGAAATATTTCATTACTGTATGCATATTTATTACCTCTAACATGATAACTTATTTGTTTTTAACTTATGTTATTTATTATATCAGCAGATGTTACTTTTTCTTAGTTCCTCTTAGTAATATATCCAGTTTAATGTGAATATAAACAACTTACCAGACTAAATGGTTAATCCTGCCCTGTTACAAATTGGTACTGTGTAACTTTGTAAGATTTAATATTTTTGAATACTTCTAGGTACTATATGAAGATATTTATTTGATGAATTTAATGGCATAGCGTTCATTCAAATAAAGATTGCTTATCCCATGACTAAACATATTGTGTTTTGCTTACCATTGACCCAGCATGTTAATGTAGCTGTAAAGTACATGGAATGTACCCAATTTAAAAAACCTTAATGAAGTTGTCATGTAAAAAGTATCTGTCTAATTAGGCTGTGATGGAATAATCTTTATTAAAAATGAAAATGCTTCTGCAAAGTAGTTTCCAAATCATTCAAAGTCATCAGTGGGTGTTACATAAACTCGATTGTAAGATCGGTTTATAATATTCAAAATCAGTAGCTATACAGTTCATATAAAACTTTGTGAACATTTGGGCATTATGTGGATTTCTGCAAGAACAGGTGGTATATTACGATTCAGTCTTCATTTAAGTCTTAATGACAACAGATATTGGACATGTTGTTTAATAAAATGGAATAATCTAAAGTAACAATGTGTAAAGTTAGATATTTCACTGCCTTTCTTCCGCTGCTTCAGATCAAGGGTACTTTTGAACTGTTTCCTTCCCAGCAAGCTTCAGCAGGAAGGAGGACAGACTCGGCCATTGAATGAATGATGTTCAATTTATATAATGCCTTTCAGAATACCCAAGGTGCTTTACAATTTTTAACACAGGTACAAGTCTCAGACAACCAATCACACACACACCGGCGAGAAGCGGCAGCCAATTGCGCACAGCATACTCTCTACTGGGATCCAGGAAGGGGAGAGAGGACAGACCCTAGTGACAGAGCACCATCCACCACTGGGCATACAAGCACACACACACACACACATTCATGCACCCACACTCAGACACTGCTTTTTATTGAACAGAGAGACTCAGACTCAAGGAGAATTTGTCAGGGAATCAGGGAAGACTAACTTACCTAACCTCCATGTCTTTGGACCGTGGGAGGAAACCGGAGACCGCGGAGGAAACCCACGCTGACATGGGGAGAACATGGAAACTCCACTCAGATAGGGACTTGAACCCAAGACCCCAGTGCTGAGAGGCAAACGTGCTAACCAAGCCACCATGCTGCCATTCTGAAATAGCTCATTTCTTTTGAGTTTCTTTGTTCTTTGTGTACTGTGGTGTTTAGACTATTGTCTACCTTTACAAATCACATGCACTCTCACATTCTGCAGTCACATTTCTTCCCATCTATTGTAAGCAGGTTCAAAGCACTGTATTCTGTTGAAATTGCTTTACAGATGTAATGATGCTATGGGTTCTGTAAACAACGCTGTGTACGTTTACTGAAAAGTGAAAGTTTTATAATGACCAGCGGTGTGTTGCAAACAAAAGGGTTGTAGTGGGCTTCTGTGAGTTATCTGTAAAACATGAATAATCACATCTTACTAACATACAGTATATGTAAATTCAGAAAGAATATGCAAACATTTTGTGGAAAGATTGTAAGCATCTTATATTTGACTAACATTCGACCAGCAGAAAAGAATCAGAGCATGGGAACGGAAGTACAGGAGGCAATTTAAACAAGGATAAAGTTATAGAAAACATGGAAAGCAAACATGTTGCAAAGGCAAGCCCGAATCACAAGACCAGAACCAGAACAGCACACGAACCCCAAATGTAAAGATCTACACACAAACATACTTAAAATCCACAACCGACAATGAACCTAAGAAAACACACGGCTTAAATACAGAGACATAGGTGAACTCAGTACAGGGCCATGAACAAGGAGGCAGGTAGACGAAACTAAACAAAAAACCAGGAACTGGAATCAAACTGCATCGCCATGGCCACCATGACGCCATGGAAACCACGACGCCATGGAGCGAAATCATGACTCATGACGATGTTAGGGACTCCTCCCTGTTGAAATACACAAAAATACAAGAGACCTCAGGCCTTTAATTTGTATTCATCTGTGAATAACACTCACAAGACACAATGTTCTCTAATATTCTAGCACCTATTGCAGCAAAGCAGCTTGCAAAGCAGCAGGCCGCGAGGAACCAATGCACTCTTCTCAGTGGCATGACACAGTTTCCTAAAACATGAGGAGCAGATGTCCAAATCTTAGACATCAGGCCATAATATATATATATAATAATATTGCAAAACCTGAACTGACTCGATCGCCCTGTTCACCTGACTGCATTTGCTTATTTTCTCAAATGGCGCCACTCTCACACCCCCCATGAGCAACAGTCGTGACTGCGGCCAGGGCCACCACCTTTCAGCCACGTCACACACATGGACACCCTCCTTCGCTTCCATACTGAATACATACACCTGTTGCCAATCACACCAGGGCTGTATAAGCTCACAGTTTTGGCTTATTGGGGGTTTTGTTGCATTGGCCTACCTGGTTAGTTTAGTTTCCATTTCTATGATGTATGTGTCCTTTATTTGTTTTGATTAGTTCTTTAATAAATCTGCTGTCGCTTAACTTCTCAAATCCTGTTCCCGTGACATTTGTGGCATGATTGTGGGGTGAGTGAGTCAGAGACCAAGGCACTACAGTTTTTCACAGTTGATTTGGTACATTTCTCACATCATGGTTTACATTGGCATCACAACTAGTGCAACAGCAACTCAATGAAATACCAGCAAAAGCACATACTTCACTCACAATTCTTTGTTTGTGCCTCAAAAGCTAATACTTAGGTCAGTTAATTTGTCTAGTCTGTGTGTCTTATCTAGTCTGTGTGCCATTGCCTATGAACAAGGCAGTCAAAATACTTAGTCATGTTGTCAGTGCAACTATATGTCACAGTCAGTACAGACTGTGAGTATATTCTGATGGAATCAGATGGTATATTCTGATTTCAAGAATGCTGCACATTCTGTGGTATATCAAATGAAAAAAATACGTTTTATTTGCCACCCCTATGAGCTACTCTTGATAACCTATATGGCAGACATGTATAAAGTATTAGAGACCCATACTTGAGTAAAAGTATAAGTAGCCTACTCTATCAAAAAAGTGACTTGAGTAGAAGTTAAAGTGTTCTTAAAAAGCTTTACTTAAGTGGAAGTAGTGTTCAGAAGTGTTCAGCATTTTTTGTACTTAAGTTTTGCAAGTAGTTTATTCAAAAATGTATTACTCAAGTACTGAAAGTAAAAGGTACCGTGTGTACACGGTATTGTGTTTTGTATTAATTTTAAAAAGTAGTCAAAGTTTGATTATCAATTTTTTTTATATATCACTTACAAATCAAAGCCGTCAAAGGCCACAAATACAAGTGTTCTGTGTGTAAAAACAAGTAGCAACTTAAAAACTGGGCTTAACACTTCGTACACAAAAAAACAGATAACCTATCTCCTGAAGCAGAAGTACAAGTTATTCTTAATTTATCTAACAAAACGAGGTGTATTTTGGACGTAAAATCCATCCATTGGGTTCACAGTAGTGAGCCTACTGTCCTGCGTTCAATAAATGCCCTTACCCTATATAAACACTACACTATAAAATGGACACATGATTAGTCGGCACGAAAAGTACAGACGAGGACTAGGGCCATACAAATAAAATAAAATGGGGTATTGGAAAAAAAGGGCAGCCAGAATTCTGAATTTTTTTCTCACAATTCTGACATTAATCTCACAATTCTGACTTTTTTCTCATAGTTCTGACTTTTTTCCTCACAATTCTGACTTTAATCTCACAATTCTGACTTTTTTCCAAGTACCCACAATTTTGAGAAAAAAGTCAGAATTGTGAGATTAAAGTCAGAATTGTGAGATTAAAGTCAGAATTGTGAGGTTAGTTTTTCTCAGTCGATTTGGTTCATTTCTCAGATCAGAATTGAAATTCTCAAAACAGTTCATTCAGTCTCCACATCTCCTTGTCACTTGTGCACATCATAATTGCATTTCTCTTTGTGTTTAACATTTTCCAAATGCTTTTGTACATATTGCAAATGGACATGGGAAGTTGTCTGTTGTTTTTTACATTATGTGTTGCTTATGTCATGTTTATCAAAATGTGTTGTATGGATTGGCTGTTGAATTGTCTTACCCTCCCAAACATTTAGTCTTTAGGTCATCGCCTAGGTCATTATATGCAAAAGTGCTGAACATGTTGTCATAATCTCTACGGCATCATTTTACATTTATTTAGTTGATTTTTTTGTTACATTTTGGTAATTTATCCTAATTTGATTACATTGTTTGCAAGTGAACATTCAGTTACAGAAAGAAAGGGAATTGGTGAAGGCTTAGATCAACCAATGGTCTCAACCACAGGTCAGAGGTGCGTCTCATGAACCTTTACTGTAATTGGCAAACATTTATAGACGCTAAACATGGCAGTATCACAAAGTCTCATAATGGAAAGGTCGTGTATAGGGTGAACAGTCAATAGGAGAAGTAAGACTGTGGTGTAGAGGGGTAAGACTATATGGTGTAGATGGGTAAGACTGTATGGTGTAAGGCTGAGGGGACAAAACAGTGAAATACAGTAAGGGCAACAATTGTGGACCATGTTTTACATGTAAGTAATGGTCTCACAATGGCTGAAGCTGGTTGCTGGGTGCAGCCGAATATTGGAAGATCAACTGTGTCTATCGTTCAAACATTTCATAATGAAAACATGTATGTAATTCAGAAATGTGCTCTCTGTTGTAATGCTGCACATTGACATACTTTCTGACATGTTATTCATTTTTTTTTTTTGCATTTTTGCATTCTTATACCATATAGGATATCAAGACTAGCTCAGTGGTAGCAGAGGTTCCATTTTCACACAGCAAGAGGAGGCTGTATGTGCTCAGGTTGTTTTGAATGTGTAGAATAAGTTTCTAATTTAGCAGTTTTTCCAGTCAGTTGTCTGTCCTTTCTGAATTTCAGTCAGTGTTTTTGTCAACAAATTGCAGTGCGAACAATACCGTCAAACAATATTGCTGTAAAAATTTGATTCCAGTCCAGTGTCTTGCTATCAGTCTCCCACATACAGTCATGTGTAACTTTGTGTTCCATGTAAGTTTGTATGTGTGTAACATGTATTTGATATACCACAGAATGTGCAGCGTTCTTGAAATCAAAAGCATAGCTAGTTTCCATCAGAATATACAGTCTGCACTGACTGTGACTTATAGTTGCACTGACAACATGACTAAGTATTTTGACTGCCTTGTTCATAGGCAATGGCACACAGACTAGATATTCTGATGGCACTGACAAATTGACTGACCTAAATATTTGATTTTGGGTCAAAAACAAAGAATTTTGAGTGAAGTATCTGCTTTTGCAGGTATTTCATCGAGTTTTGCTGTTTGCACTAACTGTTTTGAGAAATGCACTAGTTGTGATGCCAATGTAAAGCATGATGTGAGAAATGAACCAAACCGACTGGGAAAAACTGTATACCACAAATACCACATACCAACCTCTTGATATATTTGGTAAATTCACCACCTCGCCTCAGGGGGCAAGCCCAAGGTGCCCATTAGTTTATAAATGAACAGATTTAAAGTGGGGAAATTTTGTACGTAACGAACGTAAGTTGTTGACGGGGGATAGCAAACGTAAATTGTTTAAAAATGGACACAAATTAACTATTATATCGCGATCGATCGATCGCCGGTGGTTGGCGCCAGAGCGAACTAGTAACTCATTGAATCATAGATATGGATCAGAGGCAAATAAACAAAATTTTTTTTTAGGCGTGAGATATCGGATGTGTGGCGTGAGAGCGTGTGAAGATGGTCAAATGCGTGTGTCTCACGCTCAATGTGTGAGAGTTGGCAACCCTGTAATGAAACAGTTTTGAAGTTCAAATGTTACATTTTTTTTCATTGTACACCTGTTGTAAATGGTACACTTGTTGCCCTTTATTCTTTATTGTTATAAATAAATGTTAATTTCTAATCCCTTTATTCTTTTGACATGATTACAGTATGTAGGCTGGGGTTAGGCTGGGGGGGCCTGGCTTTTTTTGGACTTGAGTAGGGGGGGCTCCAAGGAAAAAAGGTTGGGAACCACTGACCTAGACAATGTCCTAAAGACTAAATGTTTTGGAGGGTAAGACAATTCAACAGACAATCCGTACAACACATTTTGATAAACATGACATAAGCAATTTGCAAAATGTGAAACACAGTGTGCACAAGTGACAAGGAGATGTGGAGATTGAATGAACAGTTTTGAGAATTTCAATTCTGATCTGAGAAATCAACCAAATCCACTGAGAAACACTGTAATATACCAGATAAAATAAGGGTCAGGGCAAAAATGAAAACCTGTCTGGGGGCAGGAGACCACCAGTAGATGTTTCATGGCATTAGTCGGTAAGCAGGCTAATGAGAAGCATATGGGATGCGCACCTGTGGGAATTAACTGAGAATGAAACAGGTGAAAGGTGATGGAGATCATACTAGTAGGTGATGGGTAGCTAGGAAATAACTGGAGTGTGTGATTGGTGGATATGTGGGAGCTAGCCTGGTTTGAGGGCATGACAGTTCTCCTTCATAGGTCCCTCTAAGAGCTTGTTGCTAGTTTGACTGGGGCCTTCTCCTGATGCTTATCATTTATATGAGCTTCTAGCGATCATGTGGCTCACTTTTGCTCATCACTTGAAAGTGAAGTCATGAGAACTTTGGTAATGCTAGATATCTGTAATTGAAGTCCGTTGGCCTTAGAGTTGTCCTTTGTTGTTTTTTTTAAATATCCTATCTGTTTCAAATAGCACTGAAGAGACAGTGGGAGGGTGGAGTCAGACAGCGTGGGCTGAACTAAAAGAGCCCAAATGGATATCTGACAAAGAGGACATTCCACTGTAATATGTCAAAGCACACTTGCTATCTGTGGCTTTGTTTATCATCCACATGAGGGACAGAGAACCCAGTTCCTTTTCTCGTGTCTATACTGTTGGGATGAGGGTAATGGGACCCAGACACGTCATTTTCTAGCACTCTTCAAGCATCCGGTGGCTAAATGAACCATTCGATGCCACAACGGGGGTTCTTTAAGTAAGACGACTTCAATCTGGAGCCGTCCTGAACCACTCTCAGAGCTGAAGCTTCAGTCTAGGTGTCTTCCCTTAGCACAACGTTAACCTACTAAAACACTGTTGATAAAGATTCTTAGGAGCTGTATATATCAGTCTACTAAAGTAAATTTAAAGTAAAGTTTTTCTTTTTTGCGATATTTGGGAAAACTTTTCCATTCAGGTTTTTTTTTTCTCATTTTCAAAAATCGTAAAAATCGGGGGATGGAAAACCCACTACAGACTTTATAGCTGCACATGCTGCACCTTTGCTATGCATCCGTGTATGTGTCATCACTGATGACACTATGAAATGAAACTAAAGTGCGTAGGCCCCTTTACAGTGGAGTGGGAGGTAGCACTATCTTTGCAGGTGCAAGCATGAGGGGTAACCATCCCCTTTAAAAAGAGGGGAAGACAGAAACAAACACCTACACAAATAAACCATCCATTTTGCATTACACATATTTATTGACAATATGTTACATCTGTGTGGTACTTTTAAAATAGATCAGATGATTAGTGTCAAAATGAACTGCTCAAACTGATGGCATGATTACACATATTTTGGAAATGTCACAGAAACCACAGTCTCTGTGGTGTGTGACTGTATAGTTCTCAGTTCACAAAATAAAAGTCACTGTCACACATTGTTTGACAGCAGTCTGGGCTACATGTGTACTTAATACATGTATTTAATTAAAATAAAATAAATTAATTACATTAATTAATTACATTATTATTAAATTTGTTTCATGGGACTTTTACTATTTGTATGAGTAGGAGTAAACAGCATAGTACACCATAGACAACAATTTATGATAATAGCATACAGTATAACCTCTGTACATAAGAATCAGAAAGAATCAAAGTTGTTTGTAAAATATATTGTCATGATGACTTATTAATATAGCTCTCCTGTTTTTCTCAGTGAAACTTAGCAATGAAATGTAGAATTGATGGTTGTCACGTTTTGTTGCGTGACTGTTTGGACTGTCTCCCTCTAGTGGACAGAAATGTTCATCACTTTCAGTTGTAACTTTTTTTTTTTTTACCTTGCTATATGAACCGAAGTTTACTGCAATTCGCATTCTGAATGAAGATACAAACACTTCCGTCATCGTGCTTTCTTTTGCACCGTTTGATGAGAATACAACCAACAACAAACTGGACTAGTATTTTAGCTCAGGTCACACTGAAATGCATAATGTATCAAGTATACAGATATGGAGGGATGCATAGAAAATATGCAAGCATCTGTTTCTTTAATGTTTAATAATGTATTGGTGCTGTTGACTAGTGAAAAAGTTGTCAATGCAAAGATTATTAGAAAATTTCACATTACAATATAAAGTATTACAAAATAAAGGCACAATCTAAGACACACTGTGTCCTACATGACTCGGTGTTCCTAAAAGTCACTGCAAACTGAAGCAAAAATGCCAACCCAAATGCTTCTCCAATGCCAACCCACAAAGGCCAGTTCTGGTGCAGTAAAAGGGAGCAAGAAAGTGCATGTGCACACGCACGCACGGACGCACTCACACATATATGCACACACATATGCACACACATACGCGCACACGCACAAACTCAAGTGGCTACACAATTTTTTTAACCTAATATGTTACTTCGTTTTCAAACTAAGTATGCATGCAAATATATTGTTATCCTTATCTTATAAAACAAAAACAAATAACAGTAGGCCTAAGTATTTTGCTTCCTTTGCTCAAATCATGCACATACCTTCATACGTTTACATTTAAAGATACCACAAAAAGTAACGTCTGTCACATATAAAACAAAAAAAGTATAATACTGATAAATATGTATTTTATATGAAATTGCTTGTAATGCCACTAAATCATCTAGATCTTCTTGCAATGCCACTAAACCATAGCGTGTACTGGTGCGTGTACTGGTGTAGTATGCTCGTCGTCGGACTGACGCTAATGACCTAATGTTGTTCCACTATGCAGCGTTCAGATGTTCAATCCTCCCTTTCCTCGTAGGAGTATAACAGGCATGACTGAGTCGTCCCACCTGACGCACATCCCACGTTTATGAAGCTGTCTCACGCGCGGAGCCGCCTGACCACAGCGAGCTTGCTGGAAACTCCTCTCTGCTCTGCTCTGCGGTGAGAACAACCAGACAGGAAACCCTTATGTCACTCACTAGTGAGGCAGCCCTAGGACTGGAGCAGAGTCATGCTTTTCTCCACTACAGGGGACAGATGCCTGGTGGTAGTACAACTGCTTAGGAAATGGGTGAATATCCGTTATTCGTGGCTGTTTTTCAGCTAAACACTGTAAAATATGTGCATTTTTAGAAGCTTTAACCATTTTCTTTTTATTTATGGCTGTCAAACACATACACCATAGTTTTTTTTATGTTCATTGTAGAGGCATCATTAGAGAATGCATAAATGTGACAGCTGCTGTTGTACTACTGATTATTTTTAATCAGTACTCTAGTGCTCTAAGTAAATCCCATGTGCAGGCATTAAATAGGTAGGCCTTCCTCTCATTAGCCAAACATTAGCCACATTTCTGGTTTCTAGTGGTTTGCAGTCTTTTGGTTCATGCTGCTGAACTCAGCTGGCCCAAGAATACAGTGCTGAGTTCACCAATAAAAATTAGCACTTCTATCTACAACATTTTGCATGAATGCATTTCCTATGATATCATTGCTCAGTACTTTTAACAGTGCAATCCTGTGATATATTGCTCTATTTACCCCCCATCATTGGCGCAGTAGTCTCTAAGGAGCAACCTTGAATTCCCAGACATGGGTTAGTTAAAGTCTTTATGATAAAGAAAGATAGACATGCACATCATAATCTTACATTTACCTTTTTAATTCACACTGTTCCATTAAACCACACTAATCACTGGCGTATGTATGTGGCCTTACGTATCAGCTCTTCCATTTCAGACAATTGTGGGTTGAGGGTACACATTCTATGGAATCACTAAATACTAAATAACTAACACAGCACCTTTTCACACAGGAGGGGAATTCGTAGTGCAAACATATGCACATAGTGTGGTTATTTTTTTCTTCAGGTTCTTCTCAACAAGTGTGGTTACCCGTCTCAACAAATGGTACAAGCTGCTTACATTTGATTGTTGGGTAGGTGCTTTATGGACTGTTGAAGGCTTTAAAGCATGTGTTTAATAGCTAACACTGCATTCTAAGGGAAGACAAATGTAGACATAACCAAAGCCAAGATTTTGTTCCTCAAGAGTTCAGTCAGACTTTCTAGTATCCGTTCCATGGTCACTGAACACTGAATCAAAAAAACATACATAGCAATATTTAGAAAAACATAAATATAACTTGAACAGTACTAACTCAAAGCATTGCCCAAAGCTTACCGATCTGCCACTGATACTGACATTGATATGAAAGCCAAAGGACCCACCGTTACCACACGGTGGTTTATGTCATACCCCAGTGAGTACTCTGCTGGACCAACTCACAAGTATCCACCAATCACATGTGTGATCACTGTCACCTGTTTGCATCTCTCTTTTAAAATTCACAGGCCCCTAATGCTGAGGCTCTGCTTTAGCCTGCCATACTGATGCTTCGCTCTGGCATCAGTGACGCCAAACACTCATACTGTCATTTTCTCTGTCTTTGACTGTTTGCCTGAATTTTGTGTGAACTGTTCGTTCACCCACGTTCATTGTTTGCACTTGCTCCTCGCTCCCTAACTTTCCCTCTCCAGCCATGATTCAGAATGCACCGGTAAGACTTTGGGAATAATGATCTCTTGCTTCACCCATTCTAAAGAAGCCGCATACATTTTTGTACCTGTAAACGATGTACATGAAATGCACTGAAATGATCCAAAAGTGAAAGTATCATAATAACCGCTCAGTCAGCTGACAAATTCAAAGCCCTCCAGAAATATGTTTCACTGAAAAGACCACTGCTATTCAACGTTCCATTTACATGTTAAAGTGAATAAATAGTATGTTATTCATCCTAAATGTATTTCACCTAAATGCATGAATTATATTCATTCATTCATCTTATGAACTCACTTAATCCATGTTAGGATTGTAGGGGGTCAGAGCATATGCCAGAAGTCCAGATTGGATTGCAAGGCAAGAACTGCTTAAAATAATCTCAACAAATGTCCACACCATCATATGTTGCATACTGTAAATAATATGATCTAAATACATGATGTTTTGAATATTGAAATACAAACTGCAAGGCATAGTTTCTAAGAAACAATCACCTCCATCCCTCCCCCTCACCAGCACCAACTCTCACCACTCTGTGTCATGCTTCAGATGTCTCCCACACTTATCTGATCTTGAGATTAAAGTGTCTAAGACCAGAGGTGACAATTCTGTCTGTGTAAATTACATATGCTTGGTGAGGCAACACCCTGAGATCATGCTTTATGTAATATAAATCCATAAATCAACATGCAATACAATGTGCTCGGGTTTTGTCACACATGCTTGTCTATCTCATTGTACAGTGCTTTTCATATGCTCGCAGCGTACACAGGAAACCGATGGCTATATAATGATAATGCCATGTTGTATTGTTTGTTTTAAGCAAAAGAACAGTTGACCTAATTGTCAGTGGTTTTTCACAGAAATCCCACGCTTCTGAGCCCATACAGTGACAGGGCAACTGTGCCATCTGACTATTTATCCTTCTTTCTATGAATCCTGTTGAGGAAATCACCCATGTTTGGGGCTCTTTAGGAGCAATACACCTCTGATTTAAAAGAAACCTTCGTAGACGAGCAGGCCACAGAAACCCCAAAACCCCAAGAGCAACCCTTGCCGCCTCCATAAGTCGCTCTCTTTCTATATAAACCCCCTAACCCACTCTACTAAACATCATTCACTTGCACAGCCTCCTTGTTCTTAGGTAGCAACAAAGCGCACATCTGCCGTGAGGAAGCCAGCACCGAGAATGGATTCTTACTTCGGTCTCCTACTGACGTGCGGACTTATCGTCGCCTCGCTGACAGAAACGGCTGGACGCTCGCTTAACGTCGACAATGATGTCAAAGCTGTGTTGAAGCATTATGTGAGTATTTTCTTCTGAAGGGGATTGCTGCTGTGATGTGATGCCTGTGTTCTGTGCTATGAGGGAGACGATCTCAATGTTCTGTTTTATGGATCAGTAACACTGAGTAATGAGTAGTAATATTAGGTTTCCAGCTTACACCTGCAGCCATTACCAGTGATGACGGAGTGAACGAGACCCCATGTCCAATGTTCAGGATGCTCGAATCGAATGATTCTTTTCACTGATCCACAACAGAGTCTAGAATGAATTTTGAAACAGATCAATTTGGTGATTGGTGATCTTTGAGAATACAATCTGCTTTCACTTGTACTCAAATATAGAAGCGTGAGTACCTTGTTACATGTGGGAAACAACTGTTTGTGCAACTGTTCTCAGACTTCATGTTTTCTACTTTCTGCAGAAATTAACAGGCCCAGAGTGGGTGGGAAAGGCAGTTTTCAGTCCTTATTTGGGGAAAGTTGACGTAAGTTTGGCAACCGTGCCTGCAGAACATACCTGAGAAGGCTCACGGAAGGAACAACAGTCCTGAAGGGAACATGCGTCGTGATGTCTGTTCCTTTGTCTCATCAGGACTCTTGCACTTGTGAGAAGCTGGTTCTCTTGAGTATGCTGAACGTTTACACGGACATCTTTTCGGACATGATGACCAAGTCCAATGACAAGAAGACTGACTTGGAGAACCTCAAGAAAAATGTGACCTTCTTGAAGGCCAGCAGATACACCAAAGAACAATCAGTGTGGCAGCAGCTTAGAGACATTGAGGCCATAGAGGTATTTTTGATACATCAGTCCAGTTTTACGCTACATGAATTACGACAATACCAAAAATTTATATTACAATATAACAGTATGTTATGTTCAAAGGGGGATTGCTATAACCAACAATTGCAATACTTACATTTTTGTTTTAAATCAGGTGACCAATAGCACGATTCAAGGAGGAGCACTGAACAACTTTCTCTCCGTGTACGACGCAGCTTCAAGAGCTGGACAACAAATGAAAAAGACTTAGATGCCGTACATCGTACACCGTACCGTAGGAATTCTGCGTAGAAACAGCAACAGAGAAACAGAAGTCTAAAGCCTAGTGCCTTTTTGTTATCTTATTTATCAAACTTAATTTAATTGCTAATAAAATGTAATTTAACATATTTATTGTAAAAAAAATGCACAGCACTCTGTACTGTAAATGTACTTGACTAAATTCACTGTACTGTATCACAATAATTTAAACTATAACTTATTATGCAGCACAATGCAATGTTCAGCGTGATGTGTTTGGTTAATGCGTATCTAAAATAAAAGTGAAAGAAATCTGGATATGCTGAACAAACTCTTTGTGATCTGATTTTGTGCAATGCTTTGGGCATTCAGTATAGAACCAGCGACACGTAAACATAATAAAATAAGATCAAGGATATTCGTAATGCCTGGAGCATCCTGGATCAATGAGGCAGACGCATTCACTGAGTAGAGCAAGGTTTAAAAAGGGCAAATCCACCATCGTAGTCACGGTCACGGTCCAGGGTCATTGATTATAGAGAAAGTTCTGTCACGTTTGGCTCCGCCCCATCCCTAGACACAAAACAAAAAAAAAACAGGAGTCTTGAAGACACAAAAACAGAGAGAAAACAGGACAAGGGAACAAGAACAAGTGAGCTGAGTATGTGCAGGACTGCAGACATATGAACAGGGACTAACACAAGATATAGCCTTAGTCTCATCCTCCCTGGTGGAGTCCATACAGGTCTGAGAACCAGGTAGTCCGTGAAAATGGCCACGTGTGGCTATCCCAGAAGCAGGCCGAGTGGTCTCCTGGGCAGGCCCCTCTCTGGCCTTAGGTCCAGGTGACAGGCCACAGGAACATCCCATCTGGGCCACGAGAACAGGAGATCCCTTCTGGACCACGAGAACAGGTGCAGGCCCCAGGCGGGCCCCAGCAACAGGTGCAAGGCCTCTTAATTAAGCCGGGCCACGTCTGGAGGTCTCAGGCGGGCCTTTGGGACAGGCAGGGTGACTGCAGGGGTGAGCCAGGCAGCAACTCCTGTGGAGACATCCAGGGGACATTGCAGCCGCTGGCCTGGTGCCCTGTTGAGCGGAAACCACTGACATGGCACCCTGCTCCCGGACCTGGTGGGTATGTCTCTTACCCCCCCCCCACCCCAAAAATCATCAGCGGAGGGAGTTTGAGGGATGCAGCGGCGATCTCCTGCGGCTGCGGGGTTATTATGTAACCAGAACAGGTGACAGAACTTAACAAAGAGACAGGGCAGGAAACGAGCAGGAGGGACAAAAGACGAAGACCAGAAGGTTCGGTGCCAAACGCGACAATATCTAATACACCAAAGCGATACTAGCATTTATATCTCTGGGGAACCATAGGCCTATAGCATCATTACACTTCATGACTTGATTAATTCACTCAAGTTTGCCATTTCAGATTTCTTCATAGGTACAAATGAAGAGATTTCATGAAGAGTTTTCATTTCACAAGTTATCTGTGAGCCTACTGTGGTAGAAAAAAGTGCATGCTCCCCATTCATAGTAGGAACTTTTAACTGAACATGCAGAGTTTCGGGGAAATTATGAATCAGAGTTTTGTTCCATCACACCTAACTGATGCTACTATAGGTTTGAATAATTTGACAAGGTGTTTAGGACTACAGCCAGATTGGATTGAAATTACACCCATGGATATCCTGAGGGCCAGAGCAGGGCCCCTCTGATTTAAAGAAAATGCTTTAGTATTTCAGATAAAAGTTTCTCTGGTTTCATAATGCTCAAGGCTTAATGGATAATGGATAGAAGCCATTCTTATTCTGTCCACTGGTGTGCCTTGAATGTTCTAATTTAACATGAAAACATCCCATAAAAAATAGTGCTAGAACTTACAAAATCTAATGACATTAAAATCTAATGTTAATTAGGTTGTGAGTAAATCTAAAACACAGGAAGACTGCAACCGCGAGCTCCCTATTGGAAAAGGTGTCTTGTGACTTTTGGATCTAAAATCACTGCACCAACAAAAATAACCAACGAATTGTTCAGTGAAAAGCTGAAAAGAAGAGACACCGTTTTTTTCAGTACTCAAGATGTCAACTTTAAGCACTACAATAAAGGAGAAAACTCCATGGAATATGGTGTTAAGCAATACGTTTCTAAAAAAAAAAAAAAAAAAGCACCTGTAGCACATTTCAGTTACTTCCCAGGATGTAGCTGAAACAGTCAGAGGTTGATCCATTAGTGTCACTTCATTCCCTGTCTTCATGTGTTATCATTAGGCAGCGTGTAGCAGAACTATTTATAGCTTTTTGAATTAGAGTCAATTCAGAAGTCTCAGCTCGTGTCTGAGTCCAATCTGGAGTCAAATCTGATGTTTCGAGTCTCCTTCATGTTTGTTCCATTGCTACTGCAATGCTAAGCTAACAAGTGTATTGTTTAGTAACCTAGATGTATAACAGTGGGGTTAGGCAACAGGGTGGGGTAGAGTTAGGACAATAAACACCTTTCCTTAATGACTCAAGGCTCATAGTAAAGTGAAATCTGAACCTTATTTTCTTGCAACTCTAAGTCACGTACATGAGTAGCGTGTGGTTGGTATAATCCCAAATATGGTCAGTTGTCTGAACAAGTCATCAGATTACTTTTAAGAAAATGTCTAAAATTCTAAGAGCTGAGAAGAGAAACTGAAACTATGCGGCCTGTGTAAAGCATCATGGGGCTTGAGGTGACTTAGAGCTTACCAACCCTATAGCAACTCTAAACCCATGTATTTCAGTAGCTGACATGCCTGCGGAAAACCAGCCACACCGAAGAATCTCCAGAGTTGAAGGTGACGCAGAAAAGCACTGACTGCTCAATTCCAGGCGCAGTTTCAGAATCAGCTCAGGTGCAGAGCCCAATTTCCAGCCCAGCTCAAGTTTCTCCGATATCCTGGAGAGATGACGAAGTGGGAATGATACCCTGACTCAGGTTTTTTTTTTTCCATTATGTATGTGCCACACGCCTAATCAAAACCTTTCAGTTGAATTCAGATGTAAATCAAATTGCATCGCATTATTCCAGAACTGTATAGCACCAAGTTAGCATTATCTGTGGTATTATATAAACTCTCAAGATGTTGTACCCTTCACAACATCATTGTCTGACATGATTTTCACTTTCTACTACACTGCAGTAGCATCACTAATGTGTTGCTAAAACCTCTATGCAACCATGTGGTGCTAAAACCTCAGAACATCCTTTACTGAGTAACACCAGCACATATTCCAATCATGTGAAATAGCAAAGTCCACTTTTGCACTCTTTAACATAGGGTTATGAGGTTGTAGGTGTAGCTATTAGAACATACAACAATATGACTTTTTCAATCATTTCTTGGGATTCTTTATAGTTTTGATTGTTGAGTCGAGCAGATTTCTGCATCACTGAATGCCATGCAGGTTTGGGTTTTAATGTTCACACCTGTTGGTTGACGTCTCTGGGTAAAATCTGAATTGGAAAAAAATGCAACCGAATGCAATTTAAATATGCCCGATCGATACTGACACAACTACCACATATTTAATGTAAAATAACAATTTTAATGATACTGAGGCAAAGACTCTCAATGTTGGGAGAGATGATGTTAATTATTGTGTAATTCATGTCATACATACTGCCAATGTAAAGGCAGGTCAACACCCATAGTGATCAGTGATGGCTTAGTTACTTTGAAAAAGTAACCCGATTTCTGATAACTGATTAATCCTTTACTTAGTTAGTTACTGATTACTTGATTTTAAAAGTAACTACATTAGATAAGTTACTTTAGTAGTTACATTCAGCAGCAAAATAAGTTTCTCCAATAGCCTTCTCACTTTATTGGAAGTGCATTTTAACAGTAACAATCTCCTAACATTTAAATAATGTATCCCCTGACATTACGTTTGTGTATTATTTGTAAATGTAAAAAAGCTATTTGTTGGGAAACGAATTACAGTTACAATTTCAAGCATTTTCAAGTAGGCTTACTTTAGCCTAAATTCCAGCACCTTTCAAACCTGGAACACAACGCAACATTAAAATTCTTCAGGTAAATGTTCATTCCCCTGTTTTTGAGGGGTGTTTCTTTATACTAACACATATTGTTATGGACAACACTGCAAAGAATGACATGTAAAACGCGCTCTCGCTCTCACAGGTTCGCGCGCAGTGTGCGAAGTCGAGCGCTACGGTCAGATGCAAAAGTATAACTGAGCCAAATATATCTATATATTATATATATATATATATATATATATATATATATATATATATATATATATATATATATATATATATATATATATATATTTAGAAAGCAAATATATATATATTTTTTATTAAGGAAAATAAAAATAGTAACGCAGTTACTTGGCTAAGTAACTTCAATCTGATTACTGGACAGGAAATAGTAACTCGGTATATTACTCGTTACTTAAAAAAAGTGGTAAGATTACCTAGTAACGCTTTACTGACATCACCAATAGTGATATAAAGCACATTAGGTGCATATTCAAAAATAAAGCTTTTTGAGAGAGTTATCTCAAAGTGTTTATCACCATCAGAAAATAACGAACTCAAAGTATCCAATTGTCCAAGGGACCGTTGATATGTGTGGCTGTAGTCAGCGATACATGTATGTAGGAGTTACGTCATGGGCAAAATGACCAAGTTTTAACACTTCCACTAGTTCTCTGTTAGGCTAATTTCTAGTAAAAGCTTCAAAGTTGGTGGGATCTTGCGACCCATTAGGGGTCTCAGCAGCTACACACGCTCTACATCATCAGAAAGATACCCAGACCGCAAAACCACCAACAGCTCCACCCCGTGCCATCCTAGAGATTCCAAAAAAGTGGTGTGGTAAAGGTACGAGATGCCGTGCATTATGCATTGTGATTTATAGGAAACTCAACTAAGTCACCAAGCCACAATTTTCACACTTTGGCCCATCTCCTCGCTCTTTTTCTCACTACAGAGAAATCTATAAATACTGTCTCATTCACACAGATAGAGACATTCAGCCTTTGGCAGAGGCAGAGAGAGACAGCAGTGGGCTAAGAGTCAAAAAGAACCGACAGGCGAAGAGAAGGCACAACTGGGTTCGACGAGTCGGATTATCTGTGAGAATTTGGTAGAAGTTTGGCTCAAACTTTGGAAGAAGATGAGGATTGTGCTCTTGGGAATATGCATCCTTGCTTTTGATTGGATGGCAAATTCTGAGGCCTACCTCCCAGAGAATACCAAGAGATACATCAACAAGCTGAATGACCATTATGTAAGTAATTAAAGTGCCATTCACAGCATATGTGAGAACACAAGTTAGACATGATAACACAAAAATACAAAATAACACAAATCAATGAGGTTTGCCAGTCTACTGGATATAAAGTTTTCTAAAAGTTTGCTAAAAGTTTGTTCATTTAGGTTTATAAAAAACAGATGTTAAAATAATACAGGAAGTAGCTTCACCTATCACCCCCAATGTCTGTGAAACCTCTAGCTATGTGGGTAGTGCTTCGTTGGAAGCACATTAGTTTCCAACCTTGTTACACTGGCACTTGTTTACAGGGCAGCAGTCATGAGCTCATACCACAACACATTCAGTAGTATTGTGCATGATGCAGGTCATCAAAAAACCTTATCAGCCTGTACACTAAACTGATGTGAAGCTTGGATGCAAAGATGCAGATTTGTAAATACTAATGACCTTGAAACTCTCTGAGACATTCATAACACCTTGAGAATGTTGGGACTTTACATGAAGTTTACATGATTTACATGATTCTTTACATGAAGTTTACATGATTCTATTCTTTCTAGAAGACCAGCGAAGATGAAAGATTGTATGACGGACATCCCATCTTCCGGAAAAAGCTGGAATACTTGACGAAGAACGCTGAGGTAATCACTTTAATGCCACAATGTGTAATATATTGAAGAGAGTGATTTTGTCTATAGTATTCTATCTGTTTTGCAGGTCTATAACATGTATTTATGATGGACTACCCCTGCCATTGACACAAAACTATACACGTATCATGTCATCCACTTTGTCACAATGCCTACACTAACGCTGCATGTTTTGTCTTGCTCTTGTGTGCAGAGGGGTGAACAGAAACTCCTGATGACAATCATCCTGGATGCATATAACAGAATCTTCACCCGAATGCAAAACGAGACGCAGGATGAATCTGTGCGAAGAGACCTGAAGAATGTAATGGAGAATCTGAATAAGCTCAAAGAACACTACTTCTCCAACAAAAATGACCTCAAGAAATATGCCAGTGAGGTGTTGGCTCTTAAGGTAATTCAAGTGGGAAAAGACTAGTGATTTTTCTATTAATACTCCTAAAACTGTCATACATATGGGAAAAAAGCGTTTATAGGATGAGCCTAAGAATTCTATGGAGAAGCAATGTCTCCACTGCTTAAAAGGAAATGGGTTTTGGAAAGAAATCTTGAGATATCCTGTGTGACATAGTACACTGAAATGACCATAAATGAATTACAATGAATCCAGCCTTTCATCTCTCAGTATTAAAATGCCACCATTTTGATACACATTGATAATAGCCCTGTTCTAACCTACTGTGTCCTTGCAGGAAAGTGACCCACTGGTGCAGCGTAAAGCCTTGTTTGAACTTGAGACTGTCTACAGTGCCGCAGCAAAACTCATCCAGAACCAGAGGAGACGACGACAAGCCAAAAGGGCCCAAAGGCCTCGCTCATAGAGGAGCAGTGGTCTCCTCAAGACTGGTGCAACTGTATTTATTCCAAGATACTTCTTTTTATATTTGTATTTCTAAACCACATAATTTATTACAATTCTTAAATTATTAACTTAAGTGTGTAAATTTTGCTATTTGCATTTACTATTTATTTTGAGAAAGATAAAAATATTGTTTTTTATTATTTGGATTAATGGGTTATTCACTTGCTAAGGCAAGTTTTGTAAGGTCTATGACTGAATAAACTGAAAACATTTATTACAACTTTTGGTTTGATTGCATTTCTTTCCTCCATATACTGTATATAAACATAACTATGGCAAAACTTGTCAGTTTATAGCCTGTAATGTCTGTTAAATCATTATTGCACTATAATCAAATATAAATGAAATATGATGTAACCCCAAAGCTGCCTACTCAAAGCTCGATTTATAGGTGATGTCATCACCTCCACATTTTGCTCAAAATTTGCAGACTTTGTCAGGCTGGGCTGTACAGGATGCTTCCCCAATGGTACACATAAACATAATGTGAAAGTGATTGCACATAAACCTTGAAAGTCCCTACAGGGATTAGTGAACATAGTCCTGACATAGAAGAGTCCGGTCCCGAAGATTTACCTCCATGCAGGATTAAGTTCTAAGCCTAATCTAGCACAACTGCTGCTAACATTAAGACTCAGTTTTAACCTTAAGGCTTTATGAAGCACTATGGGTGTGTAAGAGCGTGTGCTGCATGGCTGGTATTGGGAAGCCCTGCCGTACAGGTCCTGGTTAATGGAAGGATACACGTAAGCACGTAAGGTCCTTCACTTCCTGATCCCGTTAATAAACACACTGCAGAGCCCAAATAGCCCCAAAATATATTTAAAGATTCTGGCTTGCTGTGAAAATCTGCATTTAGAAGAAACAGAATAAAAAGTAAATCTCTGGAAACTCCCTCCCGTAATGTTACACGTGAAGAGGTGCACAATTGACAAACTTTTGAGCTGATACAACAAAATGGAAACCACTAAATAGTAGGGGGTTGTACAGGCAGGTTAATACCTCATCATGTACTGCACCACAGAGACAGCAGAAAAAATATCTGTAAGCTTCACACCCTAAAATGAGATTTACTGAACAGAATCAATATACAACGGATCTGAACCTCTACCAGACATGAAGGGAAAAGTGCATTAAGGTGATTGTTCCTAGCTGATACAGAAGCATTAATGAATTACTGAATAATTACTAAACAATTACATATCTATGCAAATAGCTCTCCTACATGTCTATAGTTTGCACTGTGCTGCATAGAGAAAAGAAAACAGACAATACATTCATTTCACTTTATTAGTACTTTGCATACTACTTTATGTGCTCTTAAAAGTGAGGTCGTCCAGGGAGTTCGCTGATGCACAAATCATGGTGACTGTCTAGTAGTGGAAAAGTCAGGCAGACTAGTAAATACCTTAAAGTTGTAGGCAAATCTCCATTGTTGTAAGGAATGCCACCTGATCTCCACCTAACCAGCCTCACCTGACGCTCATCACCACACCCCCCTGTATCTCTACTTAAACGCCCACATTCCACTTCCTAGTCGCGAAGTATTGCCGACACATGCCCCGTACCAAGCCTTTCTATTACCTGTCTGCTTTCCTGTGTTCTGACCCTCGCTTACGTCCCCGACCTTGTCTCCTGCCTAGTCCCTCTGTACCTCCTGACTTCTGCTCCCCCGGTATGACCCTGGACCGTCCTGACCCCGTCAAGAGAACGCTTTTGCTACTAGTCCTAGTGCTAGTGATTCACCTGCCTGTTTCTGTACCAACGTCTCATTTCAATAAAAGCGGTGTTCTTCCGCATTTGGATCCCTCTCTGCCTGGTCAATACGTTACAATTGTAAGAGATTTTGCTTAGGTTTTAATTTTCTTTGAGTACAGAACAATATCTTCTCTCTCGTATCCAAAACAGATAGATCAAAAAGATTTTATTGATCGATCTGCATCAATTGGGATTAATGAGTTCCAGAAGCACCAGAGTGACCTTAAAATCAAACAGGTCAAACGGGAGTTAATTGCAACCCAACCGGCATGCTTCACTTCAGGCAGGTGAAATTAATACTCTGGCTGCTATGACCGCTCTTTTGTCCGGTGGTCAGGACACGTGTTTATCGCCTGTAGGACCTGGACTTGACACCTGGGTGGGGTTGATGCCCTCTGCCTTCACAACACCTGGTATCAGTAGTGGGATTTTGCTGCCACAGCCAATGAAAGTGCTCTAGTGGTTAAACAACCCGCCCCCTCCCATGAGGGGATGGTTTGAAGCCATGCGTAAACCCTGGTGAAGCAAATGGGCGTGGCCCCGGATTATAAAGGGCTGGAGCAAGACGGACTCGTCACAGAAGGTGTGAAGTGCAGGTGTGTGCAGTCTCTGAGTATCGTAACCGTTATCTGACATTGTTCTATAATTAGAAACTAGGGCATCCTGCCAAGAATCCCATAAATGGCTTGACCTCAATGTGCCAGTCATAGTGCTGGGGAATCATTCGTTTTCATTTTGCCACAAATCAACTTCTACTGTCACAAATGAACTTGACATGTCTGCTGCAATTGTGCCTCAAGGAGAGAGACACAGTCTTCAGTAGACCAAATATATAGCAAACGTCATGTTTCATCCAGGTAGATGTTCAAATACGGCATGCTGCTGTTGGAATGGAGATGCTGACAGGTTGCAAAAACAAGCAGAAAAGGTCAAGAGGGAGAATGAGATGAGCTGATGTCATCAGTAGGAGTCGGCATAAATTCAGTGATATGGGGGAGAGGGAATTTGAGAGAGAATCAAAGAGAGATGAAACCAGTGCCTCCTTTCCACTGCTACAACCACACAGAGGAACAGGCCTTCACTGATCAGATCAGTCAGACAGTCAGACTCAGACAGAAGCAGCGACCAGTGCAGTACATCAAACAGTTTCTAGTGTTACTAGCTGTGGCAGTAAACGTGTGCAGAAATGGAGCACAAAACTGAATCTTTCACAACTACCAGATTTTGACCTACTTGTCATAGAGAGACTCTGCAATTTTCTGCTCTGACTTAGGAATTTGAAAACACTCCTTCTCATCTTAACAATCTTCATACAGTAAGTTGCACATGCATTTGAATGGGTCTCGGAGATTCTGTCTAACTTAAAACATAAGAAGCATTTAAATTCTCTATTAGTCTTGGCATTATCAAATATGATGTTCTACAAAGAGGGTAAACAGAAAGGGTGGGCGTAGAGCGCTGACCTCTGGGGCAGGGGGACCTGGGACACTGCTACTGCCAGATTTGCTCTTGCTCTATGAAAATGCAGTCATGTGACGCGAACATCTGAGCATAAATGATACTGAGCCTGATAGATTTTCCAGAACCATTAAAGAAGGTCTAACTTGAGTACGACTCTATATTTCCAGCAGAGCAGCTGTCTCAGAGCACAAAGTTTGAATAAATTTCAAGCAGATGTATAACGATACAGTCCAGGGAACGCTTCAACTTAAGACAACATAAGAGAGTTCAAACATGCAGGTAGAGAAAGATGAATGACCCATGCACCGCACTGCATGCAAAAGCAACAGTTTACTGACGTGTACACGTATGTGATTGTTCCTCTCTGAGTCATGACATTAGACCATGACGAGGACGCCATTTTTGACCAGCCTGAGCGCATATCATGAGTCACGCACTAAGTTCTTGGGAGCGGCCACGAGGGGGGAAAGACAGTTTTTTTGAGGCAAGCTGTGAACTGTGGCCCCAACACCTACTTCCTTCAAGGGCTCATCGCCACGGATTTACTTGACATTATGAGCTACGCAGTTCCATACTGACTGATTGGGTCTCTGCCATCTACAGAGTGAAGGAGAAATATGCGGCTTGTCTTAAAAAGGTGACAGTGTGGTGGGTTCCTCGTGTCTTTTGTGTTTGGACACACACACTTTTGGGCAGATATGAGGACAGCCAGTTTATTTGGATAGTTCATTTCAAAGCAAGGGAACACAGGTACCGTATAAAGTGCACACAGGTACCGTGAGGAAAATGAAACTTAGTTCTCTTCCTAGCACTAAGTAATTACACGTAGCATGTGGACAGTTTGCAAGGTGAAGGGTTTTCATCATTCCCCACTGATGTCGAGGTGAAACTTCCTCTGTGAATTCCTCTGACATGGACCTGGGCCGCGCTTTTGACGGGTTTGACGGGTGCGGGTTTGTCTCATCTGTTGCGAGGTAACTGAGAAACCCCCACCCCTCGTCATTTCTGGTAAGTAGCAGCTGATGAGACTTCCGATAAGCGCGGCGTGATGCAGACCACAGACTCAGTGCTCCCCTGCACAGCGCGAGTGCAGGCAGAGAGAGACCCATGCCACTGCAGAGACGCCTGACCTGCATGCCTCTCTCGAGCTGGTGGGCTTGGAGCAGACACCCGGGAGGCCGTGAGGGAGGCTGTGCAGTATTGCAGCTTTCACACCAACTAGGCTTTTTGGTGGAAAATGTGTCAGCTACTGGGGGCTGATCTGTGAATTCACAGAGAAATGGAAAGTTAAATTCTGAGGATTCTTTATTGTGATTGCTCTATGGCAACAGAAATGTGATTCTCCCTGATAAAGGCCTGTGTGTGTGTGTGTCTAGACTCAGCAGTTTCTTTTTAACTCAGAAGCTTTCCTACATATAAAGTCAATCACGAGCAATAGGCCCCTAGGACGCTACAGGAGAATGAGGGACAAATGTGGGTAATTCAGGTCAAGAACACCCAAAAACATGAACCTAATCATGCTATAGTTTTCTTACCACTCTTACCAATCTTACCACTTTGGCATTTAAGACTGAACTTAAAACACACTGTATAAACGATCCATAACCAGTCAGGGTTTCTGAACAGAATCGAAATCACTGGCAAGTGGCCCCGCTTTGTGTGTCAAAGGTGTCATGACCCAATTTCATGTCTAAACAATGTGTTGATGTTGCTATGATAAAATTATGAAGCTGTTCACACTTGCTAAGTTTCTTTATTAACTCACACTACAACAGACGGATTAAATTATAAGACAGCATGGTAGCTCGTGTGTGGGTATCTGTGTATACAGCTTGGTGCTTGTCTGAAGTTACAAAGAAGCATTGTGGGAGTTCAGAAAGTTCATATTGAAGCCCCAGAACAGAGGGAGCGAAACATGAAGATAAAGATCAGAAACCAAGGAGGTCTGTATTTGTTGTATATTGTATTGTACATTGTACTGTAAAAACAAGAATACAGAAAATGGAACAAGACAATAAAATCACAGCAAGATAGTGATGATCTGCTTGCTTCAGTGAAATGCAAGCAAGCACAGCTGCAGGTCGATGATGATGATGACGATGATGACGATGAGGATGATCTGTGAGGACGTGAGGAGGGTCCGGGCGTTGGGATGAAGGGGTGTTGTTGTGGGACCTGCTAAATCCTGTGCCTTCTTATCGTATCATGACCTTATCGTATCAAACAAGCTTTGGCATGGACAAACAGACCTGGATTTGAACATCTACAAAGATCAATTCTCATTTTCTATTGATTATCCATTCAGGTTCTTTCACTTAACCTCAGTGTTTCAGTACATTGTTTGTCTTTGAAGACCTAAGAATAAAAGGTGCGTGTTTGCAAATGAACGTGGCTATTAGTTGCGCTCAAACCAAAGAGGCTTAGTTTAATGTTTTGCTCAGTCTCCCAGCATCCTAACTAAAACTTGAACATACATTATCAGCATAAACATAACTCATGCGCTTCACCACTTCATTTGCATATAGAAAAAAGCAGAAGCAAACAGGTTTCCATAAGCTGTCTTCTCATAACAACTCACTTCCTGTGCATTTTCAGTTGCAATGCACCCTGCGTGGTTGTGAAGGTGTGGGGACAGGGCAAGGCAATGAACAAACCCAACACCAAGACAAGAAAGGTTGTGACAGTCTGACACAGTCTTCAGTAGGTGCTGTGAAGTGAAGTGAAGTGAAGTGAAGTGAATGTATGATCACACAAGACAATATGATAAGAAGAGACTGAGGCTCTCTAATGAGTAATGGCTTGAAGCTGATGTGTATATTCATGACACATGAAATCTAAAAACACACAGGTATCTAATGGCTTGACTGTCCCAAGCACGCTGTCTCTCTGTTAGATTTTACAATGTCTTTCTGTCAAAAATGAAAAACTCATCATAGCACAAGAAGACGTTGGGAAATACTGATGATTCAAGTGCTCCATATACCACCCACTGCTGAGTAAACTCTCTCTCTCCCTCTCTCTCTCTCTACCTCTCCCTCTCTCTCTCTCTCTCTCTCTCCCTCTCTCTCTAACTTTCTCTCTCTCTCTCTCTCTCTCTCTCTCTCTCTCTCTCTCTCTCTCTCTCTCTAGCACTCTACAGCCTGAATAGAAATTTTAGCTGAAACTTTAGCTGATACCTTAGCTGAAGTTCAAAGGTTCCTTGTCAGTGATTTGGTTATTCCTGCATCTACAGTGTACACGCGAGAGCCCTTGCATGCATACCATGGCCATGAGAGTGGTACTGTTTTAAAACAGGCATTCCTGTCAGGAATCTATCATCTTCTAAATACAAGAGTCTATGTGTCTTAGTTTGATGCACACAAACAAAAGCACATGCACTCTGAGTCAAAAAACACTACAGTGCTCAGTATGATAAACATTTCAGATGTCTGCTGATAGCCTGAACATCTTTACTGCTTCTAAAACTAAATATACATGAGTTCTGGAAAAATCACCTGTAATTACAATAATTCTGAGATAACTGTGCAAGTACGTTTTTTCTGCTTTAACTGTGTGTCACTGTGGTTATTCTCAAAAAGTGTCTGCTGGTTTGTGGTTGCTTCCGCTCGAAGTGACCTGGACATGGTCATGGTGTTGGTTTTTTAAAATAGTTCTTACAGTTAGTAAGCTCTCAAGGTCACTAGAAAGGGCCTGGTGCGGAGCAGAGGACAGTGTTGAATAAGGGTATTTCCACTCACTGCGTGTTCTTCTGTGAAGACAATGCTCAAGGAACCTGACAAGAATATCCAAAACCAGTCAGCACAAGACAGCAAAGCCTGCCAAAAGACCACACCCGATAAAGCATCATGGCCAGCTCAGTTTTCAGCATGTTGCAAAAGCGCATGAGTTATTTGAATTTCAAAATACTTTGTGTAATATCGTCTTTCGTATGTGTAGTGCCATTGGTGTGTAATGTTTGTATATAACGTTTTGTATGCTTAGCGTAATAGTCTTTGTAAGACGGGAAGAGTAAAACGACTACCTTCACTGTTTAAATTGATTTTTGATTTTAAATCAAAATAAAAAGCATAAAAAATGATGTCAGCATTACAAGAGGATGTCAGTGAAGGTAACAGTATGTGTGGGTTAACTCATGCATGTTACGGTTTCTCTCTCCTCTTCTAGACTACAGATGCTTGGCCATACAGCTGTGAAATACTGAAGCTATAAACACTGTAAAACAAACACTCAGTTGGATGCAGCTCTGCCTATGGCAGTGTTTCTCAACCCAGGCCTCAAGGTTCCAGTCCCAGCAGACAGACCCATGGTTTTTGCTCTGACCAAACTGTGAAACAGTCAGGCAGACCGTGACTGGGCTGAGGAACACCTAGTGCGTGAGAAGGTTCCTTACCATACATTTCATGCTCAGCAATCTTCAAAATGTTCACAAAAACAAGGTCACAAGAACACATGCATAACAAAATCATAAAGCCAACATGCAGTCTCTACCACCATTGCCACACAAGTGTCAATTTAAAATATAATAAAAATCACTAGATTGCACAGAAAGCCGTTGATCTATGAATAGTTTATGAAATCATATCTAGAATGAAAACAGCTGTTAAGGTAGGGGCTTTCCTCTGTTGGGCCACTTCTGCTTAAACAGCATAAATTACTAGTATGTTGTACTACTAAGTTTAATATGAGATTACTTTAATACACAAGGACTTACCCTGGACCTAATCATGCTTGTCAACATAAGTATTTATGGGGCATGTTTGTTAATTTACATGTATTGAGTTTTTTTTTTTTATTACACTTATGGTAATACCTTTTTGTTTTCATTTACGCTCTTTTCTGGCTTGTCTCTGGGATACAGAACCTTTGCAGGTACTTAGGGTAACAGTAAATTAGCTGTACATTTACCTAACTTTTTTTTACTTGATTGAAAATATCATTGAAATATCATATTACTAAAATGTAACAGCTGAATTCAGTTTATCAGTAACTTTTACTTCAACAAGTGCTGATGTCAACAGTTCTGAGGTTGAAACATAAAGGTAAACTCTGCCCTCCAGTGGCCAAACGTGTGTACAGATTTAGGTTACGCACACGATCCTGGTAAAGACCCTCTGTCTAGCGTGTTGTGTTTTCTGATATGCTGATGCATTTTCTAAGGTTTTATCTAGACACCTTGTACTTAAAATTATATATAGACTGGGACACACCTTACTGTCATTCCAATTTATACTTCACCGTGTGTATTCAAATGAAATTCCGTTGCTTTGGCTGATATCGTTCAGGATAAACAGCAGCAGTAGTGCAGGTAGCCCAAAGTATCTATAACAAAGTATTACAACGTATGGCAAGTAGGAAGAAGCTGTTTTTGAACCTGGCTGTTCTGCTATGAAAAACTGCATAACCTCCTTCCGGAAGCCAGCAATGAACAGTCCGTGGTGGAGGTGTGAGGGGTCTCTGTTTATGATATATACAGAGGGTCTATGTATATATATTAATATATTAATCTATACAGATAACACATGTAAAGTGTTACCATCAAGGCAACTGAAACATTCATATTTTATGCAACTATTTGCCCTTAATATTATGTACTACACTGTGATTTAGCAATTATAGAATACAAGAAAAAAATGCTGCTTATACGGACTTGTTCTTTGCCATGCCAATGACTCCCCCTGGTGGGGAAGTGGAATTAAACCACACACAGAACACACACATTTGTTTGCCCTTCATACGGCCTCACTGCCCCACCCGACACCACCAAACGTCAAACTCTGCATTCACACAAGTCATATATCCTCTGTCTGTGGGGTGTAGAATCAGACAGACCAGTGTTTCTTTTGTAGCATAAGTTAGGTTTGTAATGAGCATCGCCATGTTGGTGCCGACAGTAACAGTACAGTAGTGGGAAAATGTTGGCTGGTCAAACGTGTCTGTGGAGCCGTCCTGTGGGATGTCAACAGCATAGGCTGGTGCTGGGGGTGGGTTGATGGAGGGAATGTTTTCCTGTTGTTCAATGATACCTTGATTCTTTATATATTTTCATGGATACATTGATGGAAAGGCTTTTCAAATGAAAGTGATGCAACCAGCAAATATACAGAACTATGCAATTCAATAATTGGTTGCCATCAAGGCCAGTTTCCTTTCTCTAGAATTCGAATCCCATTCATAAAACAAGAAATCATAACTAAAATAACTACAGTGAAAAGAAGCTGTTGTTTTTGTACTAATATATAAAGCAATGCATGTGCTGAATGGGAATTTGCGTGAAAAGGAAGCACCTGCTACTGTCCTCATGAGAGCACACATCCCCCCCCCACCGCCTTGGGGGCCTAGCTCCTGACCTCACCTTGAAGGTCATCTCCTCCTCGCCATCTTCTGCCAAACTTGGGCCTCCCAGGCCATGCATGTTCAGCTGCACAAAGGCTGCTGTTCTCAAGCCTGTCTCAGGTGCACCAGGACTGAGACATAAGCGCCCAGGAAGGCCAGCACAACTTGCACATGAGATGAATGCGACTTCTGGTGGTTCTGCGTTTTGCATTTACAGAGGTCCTCCCCAGATTTCAAAGCCAATTTTACTGTACTCTCAAAATGACTTCAGCAAATACCTTGTAGCTTTTAATTAACTTGCAAATACAATGATCAAGGATGTTTTACACAAATATGGACTAAGAAATACTAATACAAAAATCGTGTCAACAATAGAAAGGCATAGCTTTTAATATTATAAAAGCCATGAAAAATGTAAGGCTTATCATGATTGGAATAGCATAATAACACCACATGTGATAGGCCTCAGTAATAATAACTACTGAAGCGGACTTTGTCATCCCACATTCCAGACGAAGCATTACCTGAATACATTGAAACCTTCTTATAGCTTAACCCCAACACAGGCTTGAAGAAGCTTTGTAGATTCTCTAGCTTAATACACACAGTGACAGTGACACACTGTATGGGCTAAAGCTAACAGGCTTTTTTTGTACAATGTTCTCTTTATGAAATTCAGCAGCCTCAATGTAGGAAATATTAGAAAAACTTAATTTTGCAAGCTCCCTCTGAATGAAAAATGGCCATTATAAAATCTGATTGGTCTAAAGAACTAAAAAAAATGTTGCTAGCATTACCTTTTATTCAATTGCCGACAAACATGTGAATAAAGTTATACCCAAGGCAGCTATCTTATGACAGACATTCCAAAAATGTTCTAACCACATCATGAAACGTATCCAAACACACATGGACAGACTGACACGGATGGATGGATGGATGGATGGATGGATGGATGGATGGATGGATGGATGGATGGATGGATGGATAACTTATTCACTAAGAGCCTCAGAGATCAATATACAAAGGGGCAGAGCAAGTTAGCAAAGCTGCTTGCTGCAAAGCTCCCCCTTTGCACACCTTTGCAAAACAAAGCCACATGACTCTTGCTCATTAGGTGAAAGGGGAAGAGACAGACACAGCCACACTCCAGACTGTACTTGGTCCCTAAGCCCTTTAAGCAAATCAGATCATAGAATCTTTGAGTTAAACAGTGACAGTGGAATCACTATGGCAACAAGATGCAGATGAGCTAGCAGGGCCGAGCACTTGCAAAACAACGGGGAGGATCTTTATTGAGCTGGTGAGACCAGAGGATGTAATAAAGCCCATCTCTGACCAAGAGAGCCTGCATATTCATTCAACATGTACACAATAATTGACTGTTGATCAATACAGCATTCAATACAATACATTCAATACTTTATTCCTGGTACAGGAACGTAACTTGTATTTCCACTGGACCTGAAATAGTTAATTAAAAATGAAAAGAAAAAGGATGAATTTAGAAAAAAGATCCCTTAGTCCTCTTCAGCATGACTGCTGAGACAGTTTCAGAGTTTGCCTTAATCCGACATTTTAGGCGGATCTCTGATCAGATCACACCACCACATCAAAGCATTGAAGGACAGGAGGCTTGCTCCATAAACAGAGGATAACATTTCAGAGCTGTCAACAGGACCTTCAGAACATCACTCACCTGATAAGCCAGCGTGGTCCGGCGCCGCTCACTGTATGACAGGAGAAGCTGGTGGATGTAAACGGCCTCACCTGGGCTGCTGCAATAACCCACAGGAACTACTGGTGTTTACAGCCTGCCTCAGCCTGCACATCAACCAGAAGGCAACTGCGGGTGAGGTTAACATGGAAAACGTTGAGCATTATAAAATACCAAACCACCTACACATGCAATGCTGCAGACTTCTTGTTTTCATGGGCACAGACTGAAAGAACAGCATATAACTACAATTAAACAATAACAGCAAATGCTATCAGCTTTTATTCTCCTAATTGAGTAGTTACCACAGCATGTGCAATAGTACACAGCATGTGGGTGTACTTAAAATGGTTTTAATGTTCCCGTCTGAATTAAACTGATTTGTGACTCTCTGTAAATATAAAAGAGGAAATAAGCCAGAAGTGAAGCTTACTGTACCACCTCACAAGAATGGCAAATGTGACAGATTGTATAACACAAATGGACTTGAATATAGAATAATTACAAATCAAACTTCCACTCATTCAAGTGTAACCTACACCACACACCTCAAGGGAGATATATAACACTGCACCCAACGAGTTACCTCAGACACCTTACATGCACACTTTAAGGGCCCAGGGATACAACAGCAATTTGAGATTGTTGTTGCAGCACTGACACCGTGCAAACATGGGCCGGGCTGTACCCAGCGGTGGCGCTGTACCCAGCGGTGTCCCTGGGCCACAATCACAGCAATGCCCTACAAGCAAAAGAAGAAACAATAACTGCTGTTATGAGAAACGGTTATAAACAGGTTCATTTAATGAAGCTCGGAGAAAACCAACCTGTTTTAAAAACGATTAACATAACAACCCACCCTCAACCCCAAATTGCACAGCAGCAATTATATTAAAATGCAAATCTCCTTTTTCTGGTAATCTGCAAATAAAGCGTTTGTTTGTTTGCTTGGTATTTACAAGGTATTGTTTGTTTATTTACAAGCGTGTCCCACCCAGCCTAGAAGTAGCCAGAAGTGCTACAGGTCTTAATCCAACCAAGCAGGGGGGACACCTGATACGGCCAATTAACTGTCACTAATGTCTGATTACTGAGATCAATTGATTACACAGGTGGAATCAGGTGTGCACCTGATTCCTGTTTAGTTGGGACGTATGCCTGGAGCCGCACCAGGCCCTTTGCAGATAGCATTACACACCTCGGTTATAAGGCCCACACAATTTGAGATCTTAGTTGCTTGTTTACGTTAATTGCCGTCTTGGCGTGGGTGCTTTTTATCGGGTGAATTAGTTCACCACAACCTTTGGCAACAATTGTAAGCCCTTGAATATTGCATCATGGCATAAGAGGCTCGGTTCTGTGTAAGTCTGCTGTTTAACGGGCCCCACTCTGGACCCTACCATCCATGATGCCCATCTGCTCCTCAGGGTGAGCTCATTAGCACGGGACCCTCCAACCACCTCTTGCAAAGCCATGGCATTCATAATGTGCATTTCTAGAACCTTCCTGTTTTTCATTGGGTTTTTTTCCTTAGAATATTTTTTGATATAAAATATATGTATATTTTTTATTTGATCAGATCAGAATATTGTTATGCAATATTTTCACACAATTCTATAATGTGTGCACAGAAGAACTGATGACAATGCGACTAAGACAAGATTCAGACCGACAAAGCTTTAGGTGAAAGTGAAATCAAAAAAGCTATTGCAGCCCGTAATTGCACCGTGTATTACCAAGCATAGGCATAAGTGTTAGCAATGAACTTCCTTCAGCCTTCCTTCCTTGAGCTCTGGGCTTATCTGCCTGAACATCATTAATTATGAAGGCTTTTCTCTGGGTCAGCGCGTGGAGTTTGTTCCCTGCGCCTCACGTGCACACCGTAATGTGATCCGCGCGTGACGACAAACGGCACGCATGACAAAGGAGAGGCGTGCTGCTCCTCGCGTGAGTAAAGGACACACGGGGTTGTTCAGTTAATGCGTGACACAGCCCGGCACTCTGCGGCGCGTTTGAAGACGCTGCCGGTGTGACGTACTGCGAACTAAAATGACAAGGGAGCTGTAATCGAAACCTCCGCAACGGAATTCTGAACAAATATCGGCGTTTGTGGTTGTCGTGCACTCTAACCTACTTTCACTGATATGTGCCTGCACCTCGTAGCATCAGCCTGTTGCCGGGGGGTGGGGGTGGGTGGGGGGTTGTTGGAGCATAAGAATGATTCTCTTAGGCGCTCATCATTTTGCTCCAAGATGAATGGTCTAATCCCGACGACACCAACACAAGCTGTAATTCATTTCATGCACATAGATGAAAGGGGACACGCCGTACTGTAATACTGCAATAGGCTCACATCCAATACATCAGGACGGGCATGTAAAGAATGGAGACACCCAATACTCCTGGCAGACGAGAACACATATTACATTCATAGGTACACTTAACACGCCCTTCTACAAACTTATTTTGAAGTGTTGGATTATCTGCAGAACAGGCACAGATTCCACTTATTTTCAATTTTAAATGATCATTTTAAAGTGCAGGATAGCAAGATGAAAGCGATATTACAATCGTGTTCTAAGAGTGCCTTAAATGTTTCAGTGACATACATGCTGAAACATAAGACATGGCTGTGTTTGTGCGTTGTCATGCTTGTTTTGTTGTTGTTATTGTTGTTGATGCAGCTGTTTATTGTGGCACATATATCCCCTGTGGGTCATTCAAACACAGCATGAATCATTCAGATGCAGCTTCTGTTCTCTTTCTGTGCTAGTCGCTAGGTGTCAGCAGCACAGACATCAGACACTGCCTCATTGCATGAGAAAAGATACATCTGTGTACAGGGTCTGTGTGTGTGTGTGTGTGTGTGTGTGTGTGTGTGTGTGTGTGTGTGTGTGTGTGTGTGTGTGTGTGTGTGCATGTTTGGTGCAAATGTTTCATTTCTCTTTAGTATTCGATAAATATAGATAGAAAAAAAAAACCAGTTGGGTTTCAGTTGAGGGCCTTGAACACTGGTGCGTTTGTGCGGACGTGTTTAAGTCCAGATGTACTCGCTGTGTTCTGTAGTGATGGGAAGCTAGAACTGTGCTCTAGAACATCACGTGCCGATCTAGGGAAAAGGCCAGCACGTGATCCTTCCTCCAGTGGTCAGGAGGACACGAGAGAGTAGCTTGTTTCTGATTCCTGACTACAAAGATCACTTTGGATGGACATAGCATTCCCAACTATATAAGAATCCATAAATTATATAATATCGTTTACATATAATATTATAGTATAATAGTGTGAGAAAGACTGGAAATAAGTTAATCACAGTGGATTCACTGATAGATGGATACTACACCTAAAGAGCATATTATATATTCATATCGACAGCACAGTCTGCAACTTACTTTGACACATTTTACGATATGAAACAGATTTTATAGATCCGTATCAGCCCAAAGTAGTGTTAAAAAATGTTTACGCTTTTGACATATTGTTTGTTGGTTGTTTAGACTGATGTGTCACATTATATCTAGTGCTTAAAAAATAGAATAAAGGACTGGAGACACCTCACGTCTATCAGCAGTGTAGAGAAGCATGAGCTGTCTCCGTAATGAGCCTTGGAAGTATCAAAGTCTGGTAATTGAGTGGCAGCTCCGCTCCAAGGCTTTGGCAGGCCTGCTGGCCCAACGTAAATGGAGAGCAGAGAGGGGGAGATGGGTGAAGACAAAGGCTGGGTTTCGTTGGGAATCTGCCTCGAGCCAAGAACCGAGCCTCCATGACCAAAACTATGCGAGGATATGGCCCAGCACACTTTATAGCTCGCTGAAACACAATCCCGGGGAAAGGCTCTCTGGCACTCCACACACAGGGTCTGCACTTACGGGCGTTTACAGGCGTCCAGTGAGGGGCCTGCGGTCTCCCGACCACATTTTCTCTCTGGAGCATCATTCACGCCGAAAGACGTGCAGCCTTTCTGCAGGTACCCAGCTGGTCTTGTTGTGGGCCGTGGTGGGAACGCCTTGCAGGAAAGAGAAGGGGGTCTTCTCCATACTGAGTCCCAACATGGGTCCTGGGTGCTGACTCCATCTCTTTTTTGACCCTGCTCTATTCTGAGAGCCATCATCCATTTCACATTCATTTCTCAGGATATTATATCCACCCTGGAACTGGGGCAGGACAGCTCAGAGTCAAATTTCAACTTTGAGTTAGATTCTTGACATTGACTTCTCATGTTTATGTTAGGAGTATACTCAGAATATCATGCAAGCGTGAAAACGCTCACTTTTTTTCCTCAAATCTAAATTCCAGTAGCACTTTTTTTTTCTCAAATAAATCATTCCAATAGCAATCACAGTCATATAAAGTTGTATCATTAGAGTGATATGATATCGAGATATTACATGCACTGATATCTAGAAGCAAGCGGTTTGCACTACAAATACCTCCAGCTCACGTATCCATCCATGTTGTCTAACTAAAGCCCTCAATAACCTTCCACATGCACTGTACATACAGCCCAGGTTGAGCTGGATACCGTAACCTGCACCAGTGTCCATGTCATGGATTGCCTCCGTGGTCTGTCTACAGGCTCCTGTGCTCTCCTCTGATGACAGTACACATTCTGTTACTCCACCACTCAACACAGTCTCATCCTGTTTTTTTTTTCTGGAATCTAGTTTGCATATTGTTTTTATAACATGTCTCACTGTTTTACATACATTCACCCATCATTGACATTAGTTGTAGTTATAGTTATAATACAATACAAATTACAATATATGCACAATTTCAATTATCCTCCATGTCCACATCAAACTTATAACACCAGATTAGTATATTAGGCATATGGTATGGTAAATGGTTAATATTGTTATATGGACTCTATCTATAATATAGATATATCTAATAGTGATAGTAGTTAGTGAGTGTTTATGATGTGTTAAAGTGAATTCTCAATTGACTTATCGTAATTACAACAACATTGTTATTGTAGCTTTTTTGTCCGCTTAATTCAGCGACATTGCAAACCTGTAAAAGTAACATAACAGGAGCACAGAAGAACACCAAATCATTGAAGAACACTGAAGAGCAATGAAGAACATTGAAGAACACTGAAGCTTTGAAGAACTTGAAGAACATTGAAGAACACTGAAGCATTGAAGAATACCGAAGAACAATGAAGACCACTGAAGAACACTGAAGCACTGAAGAACAATGAAGACAGTTCCACTAGCTTGGCCGACTTCCAGTGATCCTGGCAGAGTGAAGACCGCTCTGCTTGAACACCACTCCCAGCACCAGGAGCCAGGAAGCAGAGCTCGGCAGCCCATCTGTGTGGGAGAGCCACAGCTCATCATTATCTCATTCCAAGCATCCTGCCTTTGAATCTCCACTGATTAAGCACAGTGGTGAATACAGATTAATTCCACAAAACTCCTTAAATTCTTAAGATGTGCTGAGGGAACAGAGGGTAAAGAGGAACACCAGGTCAAATCTGAACAGAAAACATCAGATAGCCAACAAGAAATCAGTGTTGTTACTGCGACTCCTGCTAATTCCTCACTGAATTTCATGGTATGATTTCCTCACAATAGACTCTTTGGTGTAGAACACTTATACTGACAGAGAATGAAAACCACACTAAAGGGCCAAGGAGATAAAAAATACGTACCTACCAAATTTACAAATATTTACAAAACACAAGGGCATTAAATTAAAATGTGCTTCGAAAAATTAGCTGTCATTGGAGTGTTTTATCAGTGCAGATTTGTTATGGAACAAAATTCATTTTGTAAAATAACGTGACATCAGAGTATATTCCTCATTCATTACTGCACAGTGCCACATGGGTGAACTAAGGTGCTACTGTATGCTGCATCAGATCATAAAATTATATGATAGTGGCACCAACAGGCCCTGGACACAAGAGTCTCTTATTATTGTTAGTAGAGATAAAGACGTCATTGTTACTTATTACCTGATAAGGCAGGGTTTGTTGTTATGGAATAACGGCAGTGCAAAGTGCCTTCTGCTGTAACAGGAGGACAGCAGCCTATCTGTTAGATGTACGTAGAACAAAGACATCTCTCTTTATCCTGTCTCTGAGGACAAGAGACACTAGGGGATTTCTGTCTACAGTAAAGAGAGAGAGAGAGAGAGAACCTTATAAAAAAGTACAAATAATTGAGGGATGAATTTAGTTGTATTACTGTAAATAAGATAATGGCATGTACAAACTGAAGGTTTATATTCCAATGAAATCATGCTATGAACCAGTAAACGACGATAGCTAGATTGTATTGAGTTTTATGTGATTGTTATCTACTGTGTTATTCCCAGTCCTTTTCTTAGTCAATATGTCTATGAATCAGCACTTTTCCCACTATATTGTCAATAATGTAAAATTTTCAAATGAATGATCTCTGCTGTTTCTAAAAATTTCAAGAAATATTTTAAAATATATTTCTTAATATAAAATAACATAGCATTTATTTTCCCTCTTATGCTAGTTTGTGACCATTTTTGCCGTTTTATACACAGGGATTAGCATTTATGCTCTCGGAATATGCTAGCGGAGTTAGAAGGCCTATAACAGAAGCATCAAGCTGCTCAAGTTGTTGATAGCCAGCTGGCTAACAAACTTCCTAGCTTCCTAGCCGGTGTGTGTGTGATTGGTTGTCTGTGATTTGTACCTGTGTTAACAATTGTAAAGCGCCTTGGGTATCCTGAAAGGCACTATATAAATTGAACATTCATTCATTCACAACAAGTAGTTTATAAATTTGAGATTGTTCGCAATAAAATGTAATGAGGAAAATTCATCATGCTAAAACACTGAGACAATGCTAGAAACAGGTAAATAAACACCGGTCACATACGTGGGCGAGTGGTGAAATTGCTAGAGAGCCTCAATAGTCTGCTTTATGAGGATGGGTGTCAGTTATAACGCTGCCTACTTACACAGCTGCCTACATATTTATTGCCTACATAGGTAGCTCACTAGTTTCTGGGACAGACCCATATTGTGTGCATGTCCTTGAAAAGTCACTGACTCTTTGAATGGAGGCCTCTCTTTGACACTCTTTGAGGTGTGTGAAAGTACAGAATCATATTTAGCAAAAACGTCAGGTGGAGAAAACTCCTCTATTTCTCACATAGAAATTCTCCATGATAGCATAAAGACATAGTTTGTGGGTTACAGTGAGCCAACGGTCTAACGTCTCTGACAGGTGACTGTAACGGAAGCCTCCAGAGACGCACCTCCAGGGACTCCGAAAGAGTCGGAGCACCAGAAAGTGAGCTTCTGTTCCAGTCTTACACCTGCTACGATGGCAACAAGCCTATTCCTGAGCAGGAATGGCAAAGCAACTTTATATTTAGAGGTCTACTGTCATGAATTCTTCCTTCTGACAAATGTATGAAAAATGAAAAAAAAAAGTCAAATGTTTCACAAGCATGTCAACAGTTGGAAGTTGGGGATACAGGGCTTATTTTTGCTGCTGTGGAAGATACTTGTAATAACGACTTAATAGTTGTGATAAACAATACTGATGGAGTCTTATCTGTATTATTGGAATATAATCCACGTGATGCAATCTTCGGTACTCATTTCCTATGTAACGAGATTATTACACCATCATTTTTTTGTATGGTAACTGAGAAAGACTGGCACAAGTGAAGACCAAAGCTCAAACTGTGAAACGTTAGAACTCACTCGGTTGATGATAGCTCTAAGAAGTAAGATATAAATAAATGCACAGCCATGACACATGCTTATGGAGGCTATGGATAATCTGGTGAAACAGATGATGATATTTTTTTGTGAAGGCAGCTGTGTCATTGGAATCGTAAGTGCGAGGTTTTGAATTGTGTCTGGTGTCAGAACAAAGCAGGACGGCATGCCGTGTGCACACCTGTTGTGAATATAATAATGTTGCATCCTCGCATGCGTATGCATCTGCTGCTGTTATGCCTGATTCCTTTTGAAACGTAATCTGGGTTGAAGAGCATGCCAGAGCAGTTGCTTCAGGGGGTTAAACAAGGCTGAACAGTGCTGTGGTGTAGCCATTAGCACCCGTTCACGGTTCACGGTCATGTTCCAGCCATGCGACACCTTTGGCTGTTGGTCTGCATAATCAGTTAGCTGGACTTTCATTGGCAGTAGAAAGATGCCAAGCACCAGCTAATGGAATATCTGTATGCTAGTGTAGTAAAGCTGGGAGGTTATCCTTCACCTCATACAGAAGTGCTTTGTAAGTCTCTATCCTTCCTGTGAGAATGGATAGGTCAGTGTTGAGAATACTATCTATGTCAGAATACTAGTACAGTCCTAGAGTAGCTAGAGTAAACAATACAGTAAAATGTGTTTTGTTTGTTTGTTTCAGTGCATATTTATGTGCTCAGTGACTCAGTGAAGAGGTGAGCCTTAAGATTTTATGTTGATCAAATGTGCTAAGTCAGTGTTTCAGCTGGATAGTCAGGGGACTGCCAGGGGAAACCCATCCCATTGCCTTCATGGCAGGACAGAGAAACGCTTTGACGCATCTCTTTTTGCTCTAAAGCAAGCAGCTACCCCTGTGCCAGTGGAAGGAACACAGCTCGGGTGTGACGTGGGAGTACCTGAAGGAGGTTAAGAACAAGCAGTGAAGATGCATTCTGGACGATCTCCGGGGCTCCGGTGGTACAGAGAGGAAGGGCTGCAGGGAGGGACTCACTGTAGAGACGCAAAAGAGATGCCTGACGCTTTGTGGTCAGAAGTTTGAGAGATGTGCTGGTCATCTTTATAAACACTGGAGTGGATAAAACTGTTTGGCCTCCCAAACTGATGGCTGTGCTGTAAATACTGTAACCTGTAACAGTGGGAACTACAATGACTGCAATGAGTGTTTCACATGTTCGTGCAAGATTTTTCCAACACATTATATTCCCTTCACTTTCATGTACCCTCAGGCTCGTATGTGTATATCATAGTAACAGTGAAATACAAGTGCTCATATTGTATAGAATGACTCTTTGTCCTTTGTATCTGACACACTTTAAACCAGAGGGGGAAAGAGTTAAGGAACGCATGAGGCTCCATTGTACAGACAGAAATAGCCCTGCTCAGAAACACACTTACTGGGTCCTGCAAGCATAATGTACCCAAGCCTTGCGAAGGCACTGCTACGTGGAAACCTAACCAGTCCACTGCTCGCTGTACAACTGGGACAGTGACATCTGCGTGTTATGATGAAGCCAGGATTAGTTTTGTTAGGATTCTGAGATATCCTCTAATCCATTTGACCGCTCAGTGGTATCATGTTACTGTTGTAGCGTATGGGCAAGCATCCTCCTCCTGGTTCGCTGGCCGACCCCATTGAACTCTTATTACAGACCGTGTGTGGAGCCAAGTCCAGGCTGAATTAGATTGGCGGACAGAATGACCTCGGTCTGGCAGGGTAAGTGAGGTCTTGGACAATGTCTATCAAAAGCCACAAGAAACGGTTTACTTCATAAAGGTTTACAGTTTTCCTATTCAGATGAAGTACAGTATATCTACTCTGCTTGATCACTTCACGTCACTATAAGTGTACACAGCTGTTTTCAAAACTTACTTTGTTACAGAATTTGTCCTTTTCTTTACAAATAAGAGAAACAGGCACATTAGAAGGTTCGCACTATATTTCCAAAGCTTATTAAAGCACTGCCAATTGCATAACCATTAAGCGCAAACATGAACTCTTGTGATTCACAAGAAGGAAGGTGTCAATGTTCCAGACTCAGTCTGACACCATCTCCACATGGTACTTTCCAGACGATAAACTTAGATCATGGGCGTGCGGAGCTGCATGCAGCATCAGATATGGCACACGACATGCGGGCTTTACTAAGAGCTAAAACCTACAGGCCTCTATGTGCCACACGTATCACATGCAAGCGAGCAGGTGCCACAGGTGGAGTAAAGGGCAGGAGAGGGGTGGCACTAACCCGAAAAGCTGTACCAGTAAATGAATGGGCATTGTGTTAGAGGTGCCTACAGACCTGCGTCCCCGCGTGTTTGGGTCACAACGGGCCTACGAGAGAATTCATATACGATGGCCGGTAGATTCTTCCATTAGCCCCAGCTGTGCATAGAGAATGACCTGCCAGTCCCGATCTTTTCCACCGCTCTGAATCAAATTACTGTGCAGGAAAATAGTCTCAAGCCACAGCTCTTACACATCAACGCATAGTGGGGTGAGAGCGGTTTGATTTTTCAATATTCTTTATTTGATTCTTCAATTTTGTTTCCCAGTGCATAATATTGCACAGACATGACCTTTTATGCCAGTGTTAAAAAGGCCAAAATTTTTGACCCAAAAATTGACCTGGACATATCTTGAGATAATGATTCAGATGCTGTGTCAGACAGGATCAGGCTATCCTATGGCAGTTCAAAGTATCCTTGACAGCCCATAAAGTGAACACTGTCATCTATCCCAAGGCCACTAAGTGTATCTAATGTTATAGGGCTGAAAGGGGAAAAAAGAAAAAAAATTGAAATGTTGTACCTTTCACCTCCCAAAGCTTTTCTAGTCTTGCCCTGGATCAGGGTAAGTATGAGCCGCTCACTGGGAGCATCATAGGGGCAAAGGGGTGGGAAATAGCTGTCAGACTCTGTATTATTCTGGCTATGCATCAAGTCAGGCTAAATATACTCTTGCTGTGCTATCCTGGGAGGGAGGATCTTTGTGGAATAATCCCTGTGTTGTCACCCGATGCCATGTTAAGGACTGACTGTAAAGGTCTTGGCGTGTAAGACAGGTCCAGTGTGGGACGAGGTCATTCTACATTCTACAGACTGCAATCGATGGCTATTCTAAATGTGCTGGAATGGGCCATTTACCTTCTCAGAAGTGCATGATGAGGAAACAGCATGCTAAGTCAAGGTGCCTGTTTGCTCATATAGACATAGTCGATGTAACTTTTGCAAAGAGACGCACGGTTCCAGTGTAAAACCGACACCCTGTGTGCATGTCAGGGACGGAGAATCTGGGAGAGTACGTTGACTTGCTCTTGCAGTGGATTGACTATTCCTGCATCTGTGTGACATGCGTCTCTTGATACACTTTGCACTTTTTATGCCTCACAACACAGTGACGTGGCCCAAATTAGGGCATGAAAACCTAAACCGTCTCTCTCTTCTCTCCATCATTTCAGTGCCACGAGTAGAGTGACGCATGTGTGTGTGTGTGTGTGTGTGTGTGTGTGTTTTTGTTCTCTTGTGTTTTTCTTGATGTTATTTGTTACCTTCTGTTCTTGACTGTGTACAACATGCTGTACTGCACATTTGAAATGATCTCTATAAATAAACCTCACTTACATAATATGTATTTTGCAGGAGAGCGACTGGCTGATGTTTGATATGCGTCATATGTTATAAATAAGCAGAAGCATGAATAAGACCTGACGTAGAGGTACTGAAACGCTCTCCAAAAATCTCTCCAAAGGGGTAGGTAAGCTTAAGGTATGCATTCACCTCCATAGCTAGTGTAGCATACACCAGAAGTGTGATTCACTATTAGTAGTCTCATTGCTAACTTGTATTTTTAGAGGTCACAATCAATGGTGCCTTTGCTTCCAAATCTGAGAAACCGCAGAAACGAGACCTCTTTGGTACAGAGCTTTTGCAGATGTAACCACCAGTATATATGGCCACTGCATTATGCATTATGAGGAGCAAAGATGAGAGTAGGGGGAACTTGGAAATGGAAGATGGAGCAGTTAAGTGTTAAGTGTGCTTGATTCAAATGAAATAAATGTTAAATGGTATGTGCTTTCAGTCCCACTTTGCACAGAAGGCTGATAAATAAAGAAAGCAAAGAGCACTTGTGAGAAATAGGAGTGCTTTTTCAGTTTAAAGCTATAGACACTGACTTAAAGGAGTCTTCCTCGTAGACTGAGGCGTGTTTGGACAGCCTCGCAGACCGTAATCACCATGCACCTCTTCTATCGTGACTCAGGTTTTTCCCTCTGATGCTACAGACTGATTAAACGTCTGTGGGCGGTTTTCATCACGTCTGTGGCGTCTGTAACTGCGATGACTTTTACTGGGACTAAAAGCTTAGTGCAGCAGAAAAGCATCACTCAAAAACGACCTCAAAACACACAGATGTACGTCTGGTACGGAGGTCACGGTGTGTTGACTAGCTTCTCAAATCTGAAAGAACACAATCGTTTCACCTTTTGGCCAGTCGTTCAAACAATGGCAGAGACGAGCACGACTTTGGAATTGTTCAGATCCTGCTGCAACACCACCTGTAGCCAATGTTTTTTTTATCATTCTAGTTTCATTAGCAATTAGCAAAGGACAACAACAATCAGTCTGGAGATTTAGGTTGGATCTAGGTTATGCATATGATTCCTGTAGCATCTGTCCCAAACCACCTCATGGTGTCCAGCTAGGGCAGGTGATATCTGGGATGGAGAGGGATCGCTTTACCATTCTGACATGCAGAAACATTCCTTGGCTCCCTTTACCAAATGTCAAGTCACTCAGCAAGGGGTCATTTGGAAATGATAGGTAATAACTACACGTCTTAGAAGTCAATGGTGCATAATTGTGATAAGTGAAGTAAGTACTTTCATTTAGTACTTATGTGTCGTCAGAAAATCATCGGAAAAATGGAAGGCGCGGCAGGTCTGGCAGGTCCAGAGGTGTGGTGGCGGTGGGTCCGGCAGGTCCAGAGGTGTGGTGGTGGTGGGTCCGGCAGGTCCAGAGGTGTGGTGGTGGTGGGTCCGGCAGGTCCAGAGGTGTGATGGCGGTGGGTCCGGCAGGTCCAGAGGTGTGGTGGTGGTGCCATTTTGTGTAAGGGATGGTGCAGCAGAGCCACCAGCCTTTATTTCATAGATCGAGAGAGGGGGGCTGTGTGGGGACACATCTGTGATTGTGGCTTGGTGGCTAGAGCCTAGAGCATGATTGAAAAGAGCATTAATATCCCAGACTGTACTCAAACTTCCATTCAACTGAATGACTATATACTGTCTGAAGAGGAAAGACTACATTGATGCATAGGCAAATTGAACTGGGATCTGAATGCATGCATGTGAATGCATGACTAATTTTTACACTTGTTATTGACAACAAACTTGCTTTGAAAAAGTGTTGACTTTGTCAAGTCTGTGCACTGCCAAAGAGCTTTGTCAGAACAGCTTTAAAAACAGGTCCAGCCAAAATCTCTGTTCAAGAAGACATAGATGCATAATTTCAACACTTGTCTCAAAGCCTTGAGGCTTGGGACTGCATTAAACGTTCCGTTCTGTGCCAGATTAGAAGACAGCTAATGAGATTAGCTCTGTGTTGCATTGCTGTCTTGCTGTAATGACATAGCTAAAAGCGTATTCCTGAGAGGGAGACCCAAAAAATCTTCCCTCCTAGCAGACAAAGAAAGCAATTTGTGAGAGGCCACTTGGTCACAGATCTTTGTTATTTGTGATTAAATTAGTGGGTCTCAGCTATTGTCCAAATGCAGGCCATGGTCACCCCAAGAAAACTACGATTCCCAACTGAACCTTTACTTATGATTCAAGAAATATCACAGGTTTCCAAAAGCAAAGATAACAAGATCATCTAGTTTGATCTTTTACACAAGGTCGTGTTACAAGGACTCCTCACCAAATGAATGCTCAGATTGCAGTTACTGTGGTTACCTGTGGTAACGTTACATTTTCAAGACCATGGACTAGAGCGTTTCATTTTACAGTCAGCATATCCACAAGTCTAAACACTGAGAACATATTACAGGTCCCACATTTTTTTACTCTAAAAATTCACTCCTACTATGTCCTTTCCAGACCATTATCACCAGTCTCTGTGACCTCTCTTTAATGACGTGATCATCATGATTCTGTCACATTATCTGATTTGTTAGGTCACACACAGTTTGCTGGCTGGTTTCTATTCATGTAACAGACTCACATTTCTCAAGTGAATAGAGGGGGTGGTAAATCCAGGCCGTTAATATCTGTACTCGTTGAAAGACGGGCAGCACTGAGTGACATACATTTACAGTGTGACTCAAGAGCATGCGTGCCTCTCTGGGTGTACTTGACATATAGAATTCCTGCTCAAAGAGCATGAGCGTAGACATCTATTACAAGCAACAGGCAAACTTCATATCTGCAGGTGGTAAAATGTGACCTGATGAGAACTCCTATTAAGACAGGAATTATCATACATGCAGTTTAATGGTCACGATCCAGGGTTTTATGTGAAGTGGATATAACCAAGTAGAGCAATCACGAAATAATAATAAAAAAAAAAACAACATCTCTGCCCACAATCAAATTAGATCCGGGGGACGCCAAAGTGACAGACAACGAAGGTGGCGAAATCTGCGCTCTGACCACAGCTTGTGCAGAGAAGCACAGCCCACAGAAATGAGAGTCTGGGGGAAAAGGACTGGAACTGTGAGCATCAAAATGAGCTAGAAATGAGATGCAGCCAACAGCTACAGAGCGACCAGATTATTAGCTGAATGGCTACAGAGCGACCAGATTATTAGCACAACAGCTGTCGCAGAGCGTGGTGATGGTGGGTGGGGGGGGGTCGTAGGTTTGAGGAAGTGGCAGGTCTGAGATGCCTGAGCCTCTCTGTGTTTGTCAGCATTGTTCACAGGGGAGGACTGTTTCTTGACAACTCTAGGCTTGGAGAGGAAAGGCTTTCATCTCTCTTTGACAGCTGCCTGTTATGAGGCTCAAACTGCCCCCCGATGCTCCCCGAGGGACCGGGGCAAAACCAGCAGTGGTAATGGCACCAGCTGCACCACTAACCTGCCCACCCTCTCGCCAGAGCAGAGATTTATATGTGCATGAAATTTAAAATTTCACATACTGCCAACAGCCTAAATAGGGCTTCTGGGTTGTGGGCGGTGGCAACCTGAAGCCAGGGCCCCATGGTGCATGCCATGCACAAATCAAGTTCACTCCCCTATATAGACAGCACTAGCCAAGCCCAGGGAATGAGAGGCTATTTCAAAACCTGTTAATTAATGCTGACACCTGGGCCATCGCCTGTCTCTCCGTGACCATCCACATGGAGAGAGAGGACGTCATCTTTTCAAGACTATGTCAGACACTTAGCAAGTGAACGTCAACAAAAGAGTTTTCATCACCACCACAGTGGTGATGGGCAATAGAGTGTGAAGATGCTTGATTAAAACTGAGCATGTGGAGAAGGAATGACACCTAAGACATTCTGTGATGTAATTGTAAACAGTTGTGATGACTATATACACAACACTATGATTTCATAGAGGAATAACAAAGGAATAATGAAGTCAACAGTATGGCTGCACTAATTTAACGATTTTCCATCATAACAATCAGGTAATCAAAAGGGTGAAAGTGAACATAGCAATGAAAGCCAGTAACAATATTAGTCATTAAGTTGTTTTTTTTTTCTGAGGTATTTTTTTCTAAGTGGCACTATTGTAAGTGCAGGTATGCAGATGTAAGGTTGTTCAGGAAACTTTCAAATAGCTTAACCAAATACCAATTTAACAGAACAGCACAAATAAGGAACACAAAATTCAAGCACCCTTTCAAATGATTCGATACCTTACAAACGGAGCTAAGTTTAATTCCAGATTCATAATGAACCACTGATTTTATTTCATAATAAACAAAACAACATTTCACTGTAAACAGAAATGGCATCTGATGGCTTTAGAAAAGACACAAAAGCAATAATGGCATTATAGATTTGCTGATGCTTATTTCTCTCACTATGTCAGCAATGGCTTATGGAGACCCCCACGCTGATCAAATATCTGCCCCGAACTCAAGGTTAGCTCATCAGGACATGTCATCACTCTTTGAACTTTTCCCTGTTTTAAACCCTGACACATGATCCATGCACACTTTCTCCAATCCCAACCACCATTGGCATCTCTTTCAATACCTTAAAATCCAAGAAAAACATCCATCTTGAACAATTTTAGACAGAAGCCTGTGGGGGCAACTTAACACCATTTCATAGTGCATCTCTGACAGACTATAAGGAAACAGTTGTATCTTGGTCCCAAGACCAAGATGTGAAATATTCACATCTCTTGGCATATAATTGTTTCATCTTAACATGGTAATATAATTTATTAAATGGTAGGTTATATTTGATCATGATCATTTGTCTTAATCTTTATTATTTGATTTTATTTGATGTTCTATACAGGGATTTAAATGCGTAATCTATTACTTATTTCTCTGGTCATTTTTCAACCCATGCACTACATTATACCACAGTCCCTGAACTAGTTAATATTCAAATCTTACTAAGCTCAAAATTTCAATGATTTTCTGAAAAAAAAAACAGAATCAGAAACACTTCCCTACCCAGAATATTCAGAGGAGCAGTAATATAGTCCCAGACAAGTAGCATGAGCCTTCTGTCCTTTATCTTACATAGTAATAGCCAACGAACTGTGAAGAATACTGCATTGGCTCTACTGGGGTTTCTACATATGCTGTATTTATTTATGAAATTAGTTCTACATTCTCCCATGGAAGTCTACAAAAAGTAAGCTTTGCAACATATTTTCCTTCGTAATACCACTCTACTCAAAGAGTAAAACTTAAAGCTCAAAATGTCTGGAAATGCCTGGACACTAAATATTTGGAAATGGAATGTGTGGAAAACATCCTGCTTCTCTGAATTTCCCCCCCCCGAAGAGCGTTTGTGTAAAGGGTACGCATGCAAATGTCACTTCCACGAGATGGAGACACAAATGAGAAACATGAACATGACGTAGAAGCAGACGTAGAAGCAGACGTAGACGTGAGAGGTGGTGTCAGGTGCGAGAATGAATGGGCTTTAGTGAACACACATCCAGCACACCTGGCACGTGGCTTCAGATACAACTCAGAAGTCATCTACTTCAATGACCTCTGGAACAGAAACTGAGGAGCGCTCATATAACTAAACCAGAAATAAAAGCACAACTAAACAGACAAGAATGAAATTCTTGCAAAATTGCAAAGTCGTCTTACATGTACACAAAGCAGAGAGTCTGGGAAACACTGCAGCTTAAATCCACGAGGAGACTGGGGACACATCGAAGGCCAGCTGATGATTGACAAGAGCTAATGATAGTGGACATGGGTTACCTGGGTGGAGACACACACACACACACACACACACACACACACACACACACACACGCACACACACGGGGTGAACTGGGTAGGATTGACTGAGACAGAAATGAGCACATGGTGTGGGTAAACAAACACTACACAAGGCCCAGCTAGGTTAACCAAACAAGAATGAACACAGAGGCTCCTTGCTCACTAATCTCTTCAGTGGGGCGGTGGCACGACGGGGAAACCACAGCAGAGATGTTGAAGGTTGCAGTATTTATGGCAGGGTCTTCAAGCCTCTTGTACTGGAGGATCAGGACTCTACACAGCGTCTTTTCCTCACACAAACACTCTGGCTCATCCTTTCAGATACCAAGTTGGCCCAAAGCAAAGCTGAAGTGGTACGGTCTGAGATTTTGAGTTTGAAGTGGTGGTATTTCATCAACAATCATTGGATTTTCTCTAGTGAGTTCAAACTCCAAACAAAATTCAACCTGTTTAGTGAAATTATGAGGTGCTGTTTAGCGTTCAGATGAGTAACTGAAGACAAGGTAGTACTGGAATCCCTGCTGGAAAGTTATAGTCCCTGTCACTAAGGTCTGGAGATATATCTATCTTACAAGAAGCAAGTGAAGACAGCTCCTACTTGCTGATGTGGTACATTCGGACTAAAACCGACAGACACTCGTAGGCACAGTGAGAAAACGGGCAGAACTAATAGTAAGCTACAGAAAGAACCAAACAGATGGCAAAACAGACAGACAGTAGGAGTGAGAGTGAGACAGATGGGACCGGCCAGCAGAAAGAGGCGTGGGGTGAGAATGTCAAAGCAGGAGGTGACAGAGGCAGAGTGCAGCTGACCCAGAGCTAGGGGCCAGTCCCGGGGTCTCCCTGTTGACCCTGACCCCGAGCTCACATGTCAACAAAACACACAAATACGTTACGTGCATGCATGCATGTGCACACACACAATATCTGCCCTCTGTCAGCATTCTTAGGGTTGGCAGGACAAGGCAGTAAAGTTATTCCCCACTGCTTGAGCAGAAAGTAGCACTCGTGACCTCAGGATCACAGCGAGCGAATGAAAGAGTGCTGGAAGCAGAGAAGCTTGTCACATGGCTCCGTGACTGATTTAACTGCAGCACATGGAGGAGGCCTTAAATGTTGGGGAGACTTGTCAATGAATGCATCAAAAAGACTAACCAAAATATATTCTTTTCAGTAATTGGTGTTTTGAAAAGACTCCGAGCAAGAGCAAATGGAAACATGATATCTCGTGGATACTGCCCTCTATCCTCTACCACCAGTCTTTTGGAAAGACATCTGATGACTGTATGTGCCATTTTTGCCCTAAAGTCAAAGTTCATCTATTTATTAGCACAGACAAAATGCCTTTAGACTATCTCAGTGTGTAGGTGTTAACTTTGTGTGTGTGTGTGTGTGTGTGTGTGTGTGTGTGTGTGTGTGTGTGTGTGTGTGTGTGTGTGTGTGTGTGTGTGTGTGTGCTTGAGTAGAGGTGGGGGAGAAGTCACAGATGTTACAGGCAGCACTCATGGCCTCTAATGTGTTTGTCTATGAAAGCTCCCAGTAAAGTTTTGGCACCAAGCCACACCAACACCCAAGCATTTAGACTGGCTACACTGATTCATACAGGCATCTCTGGGTTAAGAATCAAATGAAGCCTTCCCATGAACACTCTCGAGAGAGAGTGCATTAAACCAATACAATATATGATCCTCTATTAAACCATCAGTATCTATCCAAGAGTCTATCCAAGACTCCTTAAGAGTGACTAAGGAGAACTACTTTTTGCTAATGAGAGAAATCATGCTTATTATTATTTAACTGTATATAATCATTATATGTACTTAATATATATAATCAAATTACTAAGTACAAAATGCCAGAGACCAAACCATACAACCACAAATTTCAAATAAGCATTAAGGCACAAAATAACAAAACAGAAACTAACATCTATTAAAACTGTTTAAAGAGCAGAATTCTTCTAGATGTATCATTCTTTCCAATAGCTAGTATCTGCTTTTGATGTCAACATTTAGCGTTCAAATTTTTTTTTACTGATTTGTAACTTGATGTTCCGTTGTACAGTATGTAGTGTAGATAATCTAACCTTGAAGTGAACTAGATGTACTACAATGGAACACTGACCAGTAAGTGAGATCCAGGCTAAGAATAGAAGCGTCATTCAGTGCAGGCCTTTGTACAGAGACAGCTGCACACTGTTTGTTCTGCAGGGACAGGTAAACACTAATTTGATTTCAAAATACAATCACCAAGGCAACCGAAAACTGACAAACCGCCAGAGTCCCAGAGTGCTGAGAGAAACGATACCCTGAAGAATGAGGAATCCAGCAATGGCCCTACAACATGTTTGCAATTATTCCACTAATTGATGTGCACCTTGAACAATAACGCCTAGAAGCAATTAACAGACAACAAAAGCACACCTCAGAATCCTTAGGACACAAAGGGTCTCTTGGTAACAACAACACGTTACAAAAACAAATATGTTTGCTTTCCTGACATTTACTAGAAACTTGGCATTGGGGTCTTGTAAAAAAAAACTGCGGCAAGAGAATCAAGCATGAAATAATTGGACAATGTGAAAAACATCTAAATGAACCATGTATTTCAGACGGGGACAAGCCGTCATTGGTAGCCATCATCAGAGGTGGGCGTTCCTGGTTCAGAAAGTAAAAGTCCTCATCAAGATTTTGCTCAGGCTTCCTGGATTGTGTTGATTCCACTAATTTTATCTGGCTTGCACTAATTAGAAAATCCAGCAAGCTTGAGTAAAATCCTGGGAAGGAGTTTTGATGATTAACAAGAGCTGGAATGCCCAACTATGGCCATCATATGCTAGGTTACAGTCCTGGTGGGTCCTGTTTTATTTGTTTGTTTGTTTTCTTATTGCCTTATGATTGGTGTAAGCATGTTGTTTCATAGCCTCAAACTGGCCTATTCATTCGTTGTTTTTATATTACCATGATTTTAAAGGGTTTCAAGTTTTTTTTTTTCATAGACCAGGGCCACAAAAGTCCTAAAAACACCTATAATCAGGCCCTGTCCAGGCCCCAGGGTACTGCTAGGGGGGGTTCTAGGACGTAGTCTGCATTCCTTCAGCCACACTACAGATATGTCACATGACAGAGCAATTTGACTTTTAACAGTACAAGCAAGACGATTGACATCTGACGAAAAATATTTACGTAGAACAGAAGCACTAAACGAATACCATGTGCTGACTGGCTGTCAGATCCCACAATTTGGCCATGCCTTTCAACTGGTTTTTGGTTTATTTTCACCAGTATTTTTCTGCAACAAAGACCAATGACTGCTTTTGATTTGCTGCGAGGCCGCCATGCTGGGCTGAGTAGATGTGAGCATAATGTCAGATTCCTGCACTTCTGGAATAACGTGAGGTTAAGCATGTTGTTTTACGATCAACAGCTGACGAACCTAAGAACACATGATAGCTTTTGTCTTAATAAAGAAATTACTCAGTGACACATGAATTGGCCTAGAAAGCAAAAAGCGATGTTGCAGATTTATAATGAAACACTAAACATCACGAACAACAGTGATGCTTGTGAAGATACATCTGGCTGCTATGACTCATTTTCATATAAATGCTTCAAAGAATTCCTTTCATACATTTCAGTTCTTTCTAGCATTGTTGGCCCAGACAGCTCAGGAGATAATGACAGTGTTCTAATAAGGATGTCTATAATAGCTACACCACCAGGTGTTCACCCATGTGTTATAGAGCCAGTTATCTCAGCTGCAATCACCAGTCACTAAAACGGAGAAGAAAAAACGAAAAGACCATTTGTGGTCTCCTAAAAGCCTGCAATGTGTTTGGCCCACAGGCAGTGGCGGACTTAGCAATTTGGGGGCTCAAGGCGAATTTAATATGTAAACATTAAATATGCGAGGAATAAGTTAGCTAATCAGGGGGCCCCTACAGTGGGTTGCAGTGGGAGGAGCCCAAGGCAGTTGCCTAGCCATGCCTCTATGCAAAGACCGCCTCTGCCCACAGGGTCATTATGAAACTCATAGTACAGATTGTGGAGAAGTGCTAATTATTACAAGAACCCAAAGAGGGTTGGATACATTCACATGGGCGTCCGGCCCATTTAGGCTTGCCTTACCCTCACTGCTTATGTGTGTGTGTGTGTGTGTGTGTGTGTGTGTGTGTGTGTGTGTGTGTGTGTGTGTGTGTGTGTGTGTGTGTGTGTGTGTGTGTGTGTGTGTGTGTTGTAAGCACACTGAGCAGTCACAGATGTTCCAGTGTCACTGCCAACAGTGACACTAGTTAAATGAAATGTAACTAGCTGGCCCTCTGATCTCCTGGCCATGGTTCCAAGTTGCCCTTCTCCTGGGTGCATGCATGCTAAAAAAAGCCACCCTTCAACTCAACTGACACAGCAGTTCCTGCAGATCCCAGCAGCCCCCTGATCCCGGCCTCACACATTCCTAATATGGTGAGCAGCCTGGCCTGGATCACTACCTTCTCAGGTTCTTTGGAGAGTTAATGACCCTGTCACCGCTTACCCCTAATGATTTGGATCGATGACATTCATCAGATCTGTAAAAATATTAATAATGCATCAGATTTCTGGACCCCAGTTTGGATTCATGGCTTGATGCATTTGTTCATTTGTTCGAGGCATTACAAATCTAATGCTTTATTGCCATTATCTTAATAAACCTTATGAAACCACATCTCATTTTATCACAAGAGAACACAAAAACACAAAAGAACATGGATATAAATGTGTATATGGATGTGTTTCCATGGATTTAAATGTATATACGGATACATGCATGTTCTTCTTTAAAATTATATTGTTGTAGCATGGTCAAAAAATGCAATCTTGCTTCACTATGTTCTACTCACAGTGTTCTACTCCAACACGGGATCAGGACTGAGCATTATCATCTTGATGGGGATACAGCTGTCCCCATTTCTGTTATGGAAGATCACCTGCTGCGGACAAGCCTGCGGCAAAAGCCCTTGTGAATCTGGCAACCCCAGTGCAAATGCCCCATGTACACATTGCAGAATTACAGATGAATGTCCTCACTTCCAATGTGTCGTTGGAGTTCATTGCAGAAGAACCCATTGTAGATATCTACAGAAGCTTATGCAGCAGCAGCTCCTTTGAGGAATCCAGTCTCTGAATCATGAGACAGGTGGATGTTTAGAAAGGCTGTGCCTTGTGAAGTATGGGCACGTTTGTCCTGGTGTAACTCAAGATAGTTGTGGCATTACACTTGTTTTAAAAGCCAAGCGATGAAAACTGCTGGGTCAAGAAGGCCGAACTGAGCTAATGTAAACAGATCCTTCTATTGGTGGTATGATGTTCATGGAAGAGAACTGCCTACAACAGTGTGAATAAATTTGAAGGAAAAAAAAAATATGCGTATTAAAATAATATACAGTTACAAGACTAGAACTTGTTCTAACCGGTACTTCAAGTCACACTTTATGCATGAGGGCATGACAGGCATGGTGCTACGGGAGGTGACAATTTCTAAAACAGATGTAAGGTGTATAGATAGGAATCTGTGTCCAGCATCGGTTGGCTGGATGGGAATCTCAGGATGGTATCAGGTGATATCTAACCACTAGAATTCCCTGGCAGGGTCAGTGTTTTAGCAGGGATGGAGCAGCATTAAAAGGATAGAGAGAATCCATTAGTCAGGTACTCTCAGTATCCACTCTCAACTGACTTCTTAGAAAGCCTGAGCTTTGCAGAGCTAAGCTATCGTACCATGTGGCTAACAGGCAGAAATGTAGCCTGCACATGACAGCAAGGCCCGCAGACCCAGACAGAGGCAGGAAAACACAGGCACGATAGTCACATATGGTGAAGGGAGATTTCAGTGTGGCCTGCAGCAAATGCATCAGGAGGTGAGAGCAGGTCTCTTAATCAATCAACGTAAAAGGGGTCATAGATCCATGAACGTGAAAGGTCAAACATAGTGTTTGACAAGTTTGTTTCCTCAGTGTATCTAGAGACATGCAAGAGAAGTCACGGAGCTGCCTCCTTTTCACAGCTTATGTCACAAACGTGATGGCTCATGTCACGTAGCTGGTTTCTTTTAGGATGACTGTCAAAGCAAGAGAAAAGATACACATTTGACCTCATTGTTTACAAAGTTAACAACCTACCTTTTCTTACCCTAATTAAAAAAAACTTAGATTCTTTAAATATATATGTCTTTATATGTCTCGGTTAAATGTTTTGGAAAAAGCATAGCATCCTTTTCCACTTGATCACATGTATTTATGGAGGAAGCTCAATTCCACTAACTTTGTCCAGCATCCAAAGAATAATGGTGAAGTTGATTGATTCTAAGCAGTGTCCTCCTGGGTTTTCTGCATGAAGTGAGTTACTGCCAGAGCTGAGTGATAGATGAGGATTTTAGCCTTCCAATAGCTTCTCTTACTATATCACCTCTAGTCATTATCTGAATCAGTGTTTTGAAGAAGGCTAAGTGGTTCCCAAATAGCACAGCTGGCTAAGACGGTTGGATTTTATCACTGGGACACATCCTGTCGATGCCGTACATAGCAGGGAGTCTGAGGGAATACGATTGGTTGTGCTCTCTGAGGGGGCGGAAGGTCTTGCTCTCCTGTTGGTCTACATCAGTTCTGGCCAACCCTGGCTGTCTGTCAGCTCACACACACAGAACTTGTGAGTCAGTGCTCTCAATGAACAGCATGGGGAGATACAGTTGAGTTGCCAAAATGCATTACTATCTTCAAACATCTGCAATACTGAATGCCTAGCTTGTGGTTTTCCGTCACACAATCCAAAAAAATCCCTCCCTTAGCTCAGGTGCTACGTGTTATTGTCTTCTACCATTGTCTTTGATTGGACTTGCCTTGTGTCTTATGTCTCTGTGTTATGACATAATTGGAGCTATCTGGTTTTCCTTCCAGGGTTGTGCTTGGATTTCCAAACACCTGTATTACCAGACCCGCCTTGTCCGTCCAGTACAGCAAACAACTACAAGCACTGGCAATGATTGCCTATTAGGAGATTTGCCTTTTAGTAGACCGCAATGCATTCACACGATACAGCAATCAAGGTAATATGGGATATATGCATATTTGTCCATATTGTCCAGCCTTGTATAACAGCCCAGGATATTTCGTGTCAGGTGAGCTAAGATTACATGTTTAGAGAGTGACGTTGCCTCTTGCTCTGGGGGACATCACTGTTCCTCCTTTGTTGCACTCTTTCACTGTAATGTGTATTCCTCAGCATTTCAGCCCAGATGTCATCAGCGCTGTTTGTTGACAAGGGCCTGTCACGTGGTCACGTGGTCACGCGGGCGTTCTTCCCACAACAGTTCACTCTGAAGAGGGGTCAGGATGAAATGGGAGTGATGTTATGCTGCTGGTTTACATGTGTTCTTTCTGTACAGTTTGATTGCAGTGTAACACGAACCTGAAATACTCACCTTGGCTTATTGTAGACCCAGATATGTGTTTTTTTTTCTGACCACACCATGAAAAATTGCTGCTAAATTTTAGATTACAATTTCTAATTCAATTCAGTTGCTAATAATAGAATAAGGGGGCCCTTTACACTCTGCACATATTACATCTTCATATTCTCTTACATACTCTTGTGGAATGTGAGGTTTCTCAAGTACGCTTTGAACTGACGGACTGAACTATCCAGTTTTTATTACAACTGAATTGAAAAAGAAGCATGTGAGAAGTAGAATTTCCCATCAAAAGGTCATCTTTAGAGGAACAACTGGCCTGTGGATTTTAATAACGACATGGAAGCATAGGTAGTTTTGCAGCTCACAAGATCACCTCCTCAGTTCAGAGTGCTGCTGAGTCATTAGACCTTCCTCTCTCCAACACAACACAATATATCAAGTCTTGCTTAAAAATATCCATTATCTTTTTCCTGAGCACAAGCTTCACCTAGTAGGCTAACAATCATGCAATTTTTCGATTTATATATGTGCTCTTCAGGTTAGCACGTGTCTTTAGATGCCGTTTAAACTGTATTTTCAATTTGGACCATCAGCCGATTCTGTAATTTACACGGGCATCTTCAGATTTCTAGTTTAGTTTTTACCACAAACATATTTCTGAGACAGATGAATCTTAGAAGATTTTGTCAAAAGCTACAGGGAGTGGATGTTTTGGCCAAAGTTCTGTAGAAGAACTCATAATTCTGGTTCTAGAACTACCACTGTAGCTTTTATTCAGCTGCTGGGCTGTTGAACTGAATCATCCTACTCTAACTTACTATCCTGTTGAGCCTGTTGAGTTTCTACTACGGTATCTATTGGCCACACTGGAACCTCCCATAATGCCATGCTGCGCTGAAGGTAAGTACAGGCTGTATAGCTAAGGAACACATGACTAAAGCCGTTAAACATGTGGACATAGTCCTGCCTTTGCAGATGAATTCAATACATAATTAAAAGCACATCAAACTGTCACAGTTAGCTAGACTATGAAAATCTGTTACATTTTTCCTGCAAGCTCTACAATGGGCTGTCTAGATGAAAAGGGTTTCTTTTTGATGTTATTTTTGCATCTCAGCAGGCATTTAAGGTCTCTTACATAACTGTCTAACCCCGTGCCAAGAACATAAACAGTCACAATGAATCATACCGAAAGTCACAAACCATATAATGTACACAAACCAATGTGTACTTTATGTAGTAGAAAACTGACTCTCTTGTTTCCAGAAGTAGAACTTTATTCACTCTTTAATGATGAAGCTGATCAAATAATTAATAAACCACTGTCATTGAGATAAAATATAAATACTTATGAATCAATTAAATACGTTAGCATTAAAATTAGTGAGTCTATTGCTTGCATTAAAAACTAGACCTCAGATAATGGACTTCCTGAGGAAATGTGGTGATGGGACAGTATCTTTTGTCCCTGTATTTTCATTGACTATGCTTCAGTTGTTTGGAGATTTGTGTTGCAATTATACAGGTACATATGAGGCCACCTCGTGCTATTTTTCCCCAGAATATGACACAGCTGTAGCTAACAGCTGATGTGTATATTGGCCATTGCATTTGAGAGTCACACTCATCAGCCAGTGAAGTGATTGTCAATGGAAACATAGCTTTGTAAAGATTGACATTAAAATTCTTTAATATTAATATTTTTCGGCCACAACAATAAAACTTAACAAACGATTACTAGAAAAAAACTTTACTTTCAACAGCTGTACAATACATACAGTATCATAAAACTGGCCGCCAAATTTAAAATCCACTACATATCAGGTGTAGTGTTATCAGCAGCATTTCACAATGAAACATTATACATATGTACATGTCCACACGGTATTCATAGTCAATTTCACATATGTACAGTACACTTCTATGGTTGAATATAAACGAGCCAACTTTGTTCCTTGTTTAAAAGATATTCTTTTTCAAAAAGGACTGAATAAAGTTGACAGTGGACAGCTAGATTCAAGATCCTGGGATAACATTTTGACGAAAAGTAGCAAAAATGTACATCCTCTCAACACTGTAACACTTTTTCTTTCAATCTGCCCCGGCTCCGCTGTTGAAGTATCAAACGCCAGGCTGAATAGTGACTTGGGTTCTTTTGGGGAATCAGTACTCACTACACTGATCATATACGTACATCCAACCATGTCAAGCAACAAACGTTTCGGAGGTATGCTACGTCGTTCAGACATTTCCAAAGGTGGAATACCTCAGGTCTCCCTAGACTACCTTCCTTTCCTGTCTGAAGATAAGCACGCTTCACATATGGCCCTTGAGTGGCAAAAGTGGAGGGAGAGCCTCTTCCTCGGCTCAGCAGAGAAACTGGCTTTTGTCTTCCTAGCCACAAACATAGAAAGGAATGCACTTTGGTATATACCAAATGCCCTGGGTTAATAAATTACAAAGAATATCACAACAGTCTGAGGTAAAATAGTAAAATGAATTACTTCTATAGTAATAAAATGAAGCAAGTGTAACCCCTTGAATTCGATGTTAAGACAAGATGGATGTGGTAGAAAAGATCCATTTCTCATCCATTAAAGAGAAACAGGTGTAGCTTTGACGTGGTGAGATATCCCTGTTGGCAAAGGGTTTCTGAGTTCTTATCTCAAATCATGGGACATAAATTTAGCATGTCTAAACTGCATATAAAACATTTCAATTGTGCAGCCACCCTCCTCTCAGATCCTAGTACATGGGTTCAGAGAGGCTCTTTGGGCGATGCTCAGACAAGTGCAAGAGAATCAGCATTATAAAGAGGATCTTAATAATTCTCTATTTTTCTGTACATCTAAAAAGCAACTGAGTGGGATGGTGTGGGGTGGTGGGTGTCTGTATTGGACAAAAAAGAAATGGCATTGATAATCAAAGGCACATTGTATTAAACCTAAGGGCACAATTATTCCCCACCACTGTTAATCCACAAAACAGCAAACACATATAAAGTACAATGTGAACTGCCCACTGATGTCAGCAGGTTGCTGTGCATTTGCCAATATACTGTGGGTGTCCAGACAGGTCTGGACTGGGCAGTGTGTAGCAGGCAGGGTACCATGCCAACCAGTAGCAGGGGGCATCAAGTTTTGCGTCGCCACTCAGCAGCCCATTGTCCGACCCTTTTCCTCACCCCCCACGCCCACGTTTGGATGCGAGCGAAACAAGCAGGTTTGCTTTTTTCCTTTGAACAGAGTCTTGAAGTAGTAGCAGAGTTCTTGTGCATTACGCCATTAGTCACCCCACTGATATCAGGCCAACAACACACATCCAGGCCACAATTTCTGTTTATATTAGCTCTTCTTTGAGAAACAATTCAAAGAAATAAATAAGTAAAACTTTTAACAAAGCTTTCCGACCCCTGTCAGTTCATTTTTGTTTACCTTATTGTGTCAAAAATGCTACAAAAATGGCCAGTATTGTGAAATATCAATTTTTGATAAATTTTTTTTTCATTTGGGTAAAATGAGATTCAATTTAAAGAAGGGAACAAGCTTTTAAGAATTTAAACTCTGGCCACATGCTAGCAAGTCCACACTAGAAAGCTAAATATAGAAAAAGCGCTATGTATTCCAGAGGGTGAGCTCCGATTACAGATGACAACCGAGTGAAACAACTTCAGCCCTAGTTTAAAGTGCCCTTCTCTGCCATAGTCTTTTCATGATAGTGTTAATACTGGCTCAGATTCAAGTAAATATTGTCTTGTCAGTAAGTGATTAGCACATATATTTGTAACTCACCACAATACTAGTCTCTTGAAGGGAGAATTAGTGATCCAAATGAACTTCAAACCTATTGCTGTAACAATTTCGTTCACAACGATTAGTTACACGACATCGTTTTGTTCCATGAGCGCAAGCTTTTAATAGTTAAAAAACACCCTTTACAGAAAAACAGTAAAGCACCAAAGGATTTCCCCTCAACAGTACAACACCTCTTCCAAAAAATAGCTTATAGTTACATACAAGCCTGTCACTCAATGCCGAGAACAGCTTCCTTTCAAACTGCAAATTCTCCTTTTAACTTGCCATCAGCCTGATCGAAAGCGAGTCTCTTTTTTCCCTCAATTCAAATTTAATAAGGAATGTCAAGAGGATTTTTAGGCACATACCAAGTCATCTATCGTGTAAACATTGTTTTCTCCACCTTCTGCCTCCTAACAGTCGAAAACATTCACGTTCCACTACGAGTTTCAAGTGTCTTGCTAAGGTCTTCAAGTAAATGTCTCACCCTACCCTTCTGCTCACAAAACCAATACCTTGTACATAGACCTTTCAATGCTACAGAGCTGCAGATACCGTAGCTTTTACTGACGTTTAAAATCCTCGTTTATTAATGCACTACTGATCTGAGAGTTTATAGAGGTAGGGACTGAAAGCCAGTGAGTATACATATCAAGCCAGAATTAACTTCATAGTTTCAAGTCTGTTTGCCTTCTATGCTACGAGTTGCAGGTAAGGAAACCAATTACCAATTCATTAGTAATAAGCCTGTTGGTATTAAGGTTCCCTGTAGCAGAGAACTAGAGATAAAAACTTAAAAGGATTGTTCCCTCTTTCTAGGCCATTTCAGAATTTCTTTTAAAAAGGTGTTCAACATAGAAAGGTGCTACGATACTGTAAATAAGTGGTGAATATGCATTAAAGACTCTGTATTCCTAAAAATTCTCACACTTGTGAATGCTCAGCTATCCACAATTTTAATTTTAAAGAACCCCCCCCTCAAAAAAAAGCACTCAACTGACTAATTTTGGCAACACTGTCCTTTGCTGTATATTCCCATTGGCATCAGTAATTTGTGCCAAATTAGTCCTTAACTTTGAGGCTGAACCTGATGTGGGAGGTAATTTGGAGATGGACGTTATAGCACCTGTGCCCTCAGTGTTACGCTTTACGGTGGTTTTCTCCCCGGTGGGAGGTTTTGGCAAGCGCCGTCTTAGCCACGGGTGGCGCAGGGCCTGACTAGGGGTCATCCGCAGGGCTGGGTCCCATTCCAGACACTGCTTGAGGAAGTCCAGAAACAGGGGGTCATCGCAGCCCTTAAGCACTGTTACCCAATCCTTGCTCCCTGGCGGACCTCGAAGCTTGCCCCTGCGTGACCGCCCACCATTCAACGCCACTGTGCCGTCTGGTAAGGTCGTGACTGTGCAATAACGGGGGTATCCCTTTGAGCTGACAAAATTTTTGGCTCTCTTAGATGAATCCAACAGCTTTTGGGAGGGCATGCCCAGTAGCTCTATGACACATGCTAGCTGGTCCCCTTCATCTTCCCCAGGCAAGAGAGGGTACCCTGTGAGTAATTCCGCCAAAATGCAACCCAGGCTCCACATATCAATTGGCATCCCATAACGTGAGCCCAGAATGACTTCTGGGGCCCTGTAGAACCGTGACTGGATGTAAGTGTAGACCCGCTGGTGCTCGAAGCAGCTGGAGCCAAAGTCGATCACTTTTATCCCACTACGGCCCTGTTGCTTCAGCAGAATGTTCTCAGGTTTGAGGTCGCAATGAATGATCCTGTTTTTGTGCAAGAAGTCCAGACACTGCAGGATGGAGTGTGCAAACTTGCGCACCAGTGGCAAACTGAAACCCTGAAACTTGTTTTTCTTTATGAGCTCATAGAGGTTCATGCTGAGCAGCTCGAACGTCATGCAGATGTGGTTGCGGAATGTGAAGTTCTCCAGCATGTGGATGACGTTCATACTGAAGTCTTTGTCCTGCTTGCGCAAGTGCTCCAGGATCCGGATCTCCTCAGCCGCCTGCCGGTGGAACCGCTTCTCGTTGCGTACCATTTTCAAGGCCACGTGCTGGTGGGACTTATGGTCGTATGCCTTCACAACTTGCCCAAAGCTGCCCTTACCAATGACCTTCAGAACCTCGTACCTGTAGGCTATATGGTCATGGGGTACATGGATATAGGAACCCTGATCATCATCGTAACCTCCATTGTTGGAGCCCCCAACGACACCTGGGCGTTTCTTAGCATTCGGGCCGACAAAATAGATTTCAGGGTAATTGAAAAGCTCTTGGTGCTCAAACGTTGTCAGCTTGGACATGTACTGCTTCATGGCCTGTTCAGGAGTCAAAGGGGCTGGCTTAGGCTTGCCATCAGTAGATTTGATGGAGGAGGAACTGCCCTCCCTGCATTGGCTACTTTCTTGTTGCCGCTCCGGCAGGGACAAGCCTGCTCGGCCAGCTGGCGTCAGGCCATTCGGCTGCGTAGTCAAAACTGTCCGCTTATTACGGTTCTCCTCAAACAGCTGCTGAACGTGGATCTGCTGGTGGGCTCCGACGTGCAGATGGTCGTTCATCGCGTGCTTATTGCCTCCAACCTAGCGAAAGCACAACCAAAAGGTATCGTTAGAAGATTCGCACAAGAACTGTACAAGAAATTCATGTAGTAGCAGATGAAGAAACTTGGCATCATACACTATAGATCTGAAGAAGGAACGTCTTGACTTTTTAGGTCGTATAAATCCTTCATATTTACTCGATATCTCCCACAGCTTTGATTTATCTACTTGGGTAAAACAGTCACAATAAGTTAACAATAAACTGCCGATAATCTGCTCGAGTATACAAATACTTTCCTAAGAAGACACATTTGGAAACACCTCAGAACACAGCTTGCTTTTTTTAATTAATAATTTTATTTTCATTGATGCTCCTGAGTGCACTTTTCATTAAGTTACTGTATCTTAGGAATTGTAATTACTTCTTTTAAAAATGTGCTTGTATTCACCAACACTGGTACAAAGATATGGTATGTTTAGCACCAACAGTAGTACTTCATCTACATGCTATACATCTGCAGTCCTTGTACTGAAAGCAAAAGTAAACATCTAAAGCCAAATGTTATGAATACATAAATTATTTACAGATTGCCACCCCAGTTATGTTTTACTGGGCTGTGCCCTCATCTGCCTAGACACAGAGGGTTTTACCACTTATAGAGCTGAAAACAGACTGCAAAGCAAGCATGAAATGCCCTGTTCACATCCTATGATTTCACAGTACCAGCCCATAATGCCCGCAAATCACATTCATTAATAATCATTTTTCAGCATTACATAATAGGCCTGAGATTTTTGCGTCCATGTTTTTATGATGCAGGAAAGACCAATTTCCTCAAACATAGCAGACATCCATAGTAGACAAATTTATATAATAAAATTATACACACTGCAACGTATTTGTACACTGTGGATTTTGGATTTCCCCCAGAAGTTCTTGTGTTTACCAGAGACGCTAGGCTTGCCCGTCCTGCCTTCCTGAAGCTCCCTCTGACAAACTCTTGCTTCCTTGATAATGTGATTGTCTCTGTGACTTGTTTTTATGATGACATCCTGTTGCCTCAGTCAGAGGTCGGCCTCTGCATGGATCCCTTGCACAAAGAGAGTGAAACTCTCCAGTCTCTTGAAACTGAATGACCTGTCCCTGGTCTATTATACCTTAATGAATCTAAAGGTTCATTTTTCATCTTCGTTTGAGAACATTAACTGTCCTGTAGTGTTAATCTCAGGCTTTTGAAACACTTACAAGATCTGATCCTAAAGTGAAGCAGGGCATGAGTGAAATACATGAGTCCTCTCTACTACTGATCAGTCCAAACCCCAGATAACAAATTCTGGTCTTTCCTCATGCCTGATGAAACATCAGACGTAATACTCAGCTTTCATTTTTAATCCAAGAGCCAGTGACAAACACAAACTGAAGCCAGATATTCTTTCTTTGAGCCATATTTGATGCCAAAAAATTAGAATAACCTGCACTACAGAACAATGTATAGGGAGATCTTGGGTCTACTGTATGGTGACACACACACACAATCATAAAGCACAATATCATGCTACTGGCATCAAATCTGCTTAATATGGCATGGTTCACAATATATCTTATGACTGGAGCCAATTATGAATTTGAACAGAACATCAGAGAATATAATTCTCTGATTGAGACCAGACTCTGAACAGGTGGGGGAGGGGGAGGAGGGTCTCAGGGAGACCATGATTACAGACAGCTGCAGAGAACACACAACTGGAGCCAAACAAGAGAGAGAATGTGTCTCATGGGTGCAGGGGGAGTGACAACTTCAATGCTCTACCTTATTTCTGTCCTCTCTGGTACAGTACAAAATATGAAACTTGCTAACTGACCTCTGAAAGATGTAGGACTGGAGGTCAAATAAGGCCAAAGGTATTGAAAAATCGTAAAAAGAAAGCTACCAGGCATTAGGATTCATAAATGTAGTAACTAATAACATTGTGGGCACAGAAACACTTTTGACCTTTTGGTCCATGTAATAAAGAACACTGATTCACAGGCTTAGCCCATTCACATATAGCACAATTAATCATTTCCTTAATAATTTCAGAACACCACCTTAACTGTAAATAAAACATGCTTCTAACTTAACAGACAACAGTCGATGATTCTTGTAGTTTGTATACATGCAGTAACTTTCTACAATTGAGCAACTACTTTAGGAGCTGTATTTACAAGCCCAAAAGCTCTTTATCATAATTTATATGTGTTAATATAAAACTATTATTTGAGCCTATCTATTACTACACTGTGATGACAAATAATGGTAGAATATTTAGTTTAACAGTAAAATCATACTAGATTCTAAGATGTTTTTCCAACCACACGGTTTTTCCCATAAGCAAGTAAGATATGAAAATACTGATTCATGCCAAATAAACTCTTTCTGAGCACCAAGACATAGCCAATCCCTTTATGTTTTTGACAATAGTTTAAAAGATATAGATGTATAGGTACTGTTGCAAATTACAGTTTGCAGAGAAGCATAATCAAGGATGCATGCGTTTTTTTTCTAGCAATTCTGGCACACCTGTGAGATCGGTTAATTAAGTTATTTGGCCTTGTAAGCTGACTGGGGCTTCTGTGTGTCTATAATTACCTGAATTTGAATGACAGCTAAATAAAGATGTCCAGGCACTGTGTCTATATTGAATTTAAAAGGCATGAATCCAAATGCAATTCGATTTGTTTCTGTCAGCTTTGTGTAAAATACAGCCAGGAATTGTTGTTTAACATGTTTCAATGCAGAATTGGAAAGTCGTATCTACTTAAACATTCCATTTCATTAGGACTAGATTAATATTTTATAGCCATTATTTAAAATATTGGTTTGTGAAAATGATCCCGCACCAGACAAAAGGTCAGTTTCGCTTATCTTATTGCTAATCTAGCATACATTTTCAAAATTCACATGTTATGCAAATTCACATTAAACGCATACGTTAAAACCATTTTCAAGCCATTCTTACAAAATTTTCAAAAGCCAAATTAAGCGGCATTTAATCTTAATCTACACCTCACGTGACACTAGTAGCCTAACCCAAGTCTGCCTACAGTCTCCAATCACAATTAGGATAAACAAATTCGGAAATTTAGGCAAAATAAGTTGGATACAAGCTACAGTTCACACGACGTGTGAAAATGCATTTTATTTTATTCGCGGTGCGATCAAGTTGGAACCCCGTTTTTTACAGCGACGGGCCCTTTAACGACAACCCCTAAAATAGCCTGATCGGCCAGCCAGTTTAAAATCCGGTTAGACGACGAGCAGTCGTCGTAAAAACGGCAGTGTTACTGTATCTAATCTATTACACACGTAGTCTACAGTGTATCCCTACCGTTAGGGAGTGGGTGTTCCTGAGGGGTGGTAAAGTAACGGGCGATGTCGGGTCAGTCCCTGCTCCAGTCCGGAGACCCCCGACGCCGATTCCGGGGGAAGACTGTAGCTGGCAAATCTCGCCCCCTTTGCCTACGGTCCAATGAAGCAGAATTACAACACCGGACACGAACGTGCAGATGTTACAATGTGGCACACGACAAGAATTTACCTCAGAATTGTGGCCAAGCGGCTACAAAACGTTTAGAGGCGCTGCCCATCCTAAAGCAGCAGGTCAATACATTTAGGTTCAGGCAACAGTGTAGTAACTGGCTATCAGTATCGTGTTGGTCGCTTAATTTAAACAAGGCAAAGTGTTCAAATTGGTTGTGGAATAAAACTGGACCCCTACACGGCGAGGCAGAACCTATGTAGGAACAACAGGGTCGCCTGCATACATGTTTAACGAAGGAGAACTCATTGAACCAAACGAGCACAACAACAGACCTCCAGATTATCCGCGACAGATTAACCTGGCTCCAAACGCTACTTTTGCATAAAACACACACATACATATTCGAGGAACTGAAAAATAATACATAATGTTGTCGCTGGAAAGCTCAAAAGAGAGAATAGCAATAGCTAGGCTACTGTAGCCTACCTCCGTTTCCAAACAGAGAAAAACCAAATGTAAAACCGCCTGGCTATTAATCCTTGTGTTGTGGATGAAACCGTTTAGTCCAGATAAGTAATCCAACATTAAAAAAACCCCGTGGCGACCCGCACCACAGAGAAATTTTGCCAGTTTCCCGGCCCATTGAAATTGGACTTTAGATTCCTTACCAGTCGGGTAGACAGCAGCGCAGGGTTTCTTAGTTAACATGGCCGCTAGAGAGTCATAGAGAAAAAGGCACTTCAGAAAACCCCCTCCACCCCCTCCACCCTGTATTCACCAGCTCCGCTTCTCCAATCAGCTCCATCCACACTCGCCTTCTCGACGTGTGCCGCTAACACCAGGGCCGCTTCCTCACACACGGGGCCAAGTCGTGTTACCATCGCTTGGAGACGCTTTTAAACAAACACAAAACACAACAACGCTGCGCGGTGACCCACCGGTCCAAACCTTCACGCACAGAGAACTACACGGTTCTTAGGTTCGGCTCTCTTATTGTAATAGCTGCATTCTCCCGTACTCTGAGACTACAGTGTAAGCCGGTATGGGTGTTGTCGGGCTTATCTATCACCCTTATTGGCCTCCACCTCGTTCACCCCCCCTCCACCTCCACCCCCACCTCCTCCCCGGGCTGAAGGCGAGACGTGGTTGGTTTCTGTGGGTAAACTGGCAGCGCGCTGCGAGTACGAGTCTGATGTCCCACGTGCTCCGTGCCTCATCTTGCCGGTTTTTCAAGAGATGTTACAGAGTGGCTATATGTCAAATGACTAATGCATGGACAACAGTTATCTGGGTTTCACGCGTAGAACATAATTGTTTCCTTTAAAAATGTGAGTTTAAAACTATTTATCCTATTGACCAAGTTATTGGCACTCATCCTCTGAGTTGTCTCTGCTTTTGCTGGTTCACCACACATCACAGAGCATTATGTGCGCACGCTCAGAAAATGCAACTAACAATCACTGTCCACTAGAGGGTGGGGTTCAATTTAACAGTAGGGCAAACGTTCTGGTCCTGTTGGTCTTAGTTTGGCATTAAGAAAGAAAGAAAATGTCTTCCCTTACCCAAAATGTTGCTCATTGGACCAGGTTTTACAATGAGACTAACTAAAGAAGCAAAAAAAAATGGACACCCAGCATGTCTTGGCTGATCATGGGAGACCAATTGAGCAAATTAGATTTTCTGTCAAATGATCCCTTTAACAACAGGCTGCTTCTCTCCTGGTGGGTCACGACACAAGGCCTGTACACTTCCTCATGTGAAGTCCTAATCACGGCAGTGCATATGATACCACATGTAGCTGCCATTATATTTTCAGCGGATGGCAGCTGTCATAGCCTGTAGGAGTTTGCATGGATGATGGTTTATCAAAGAACTATTACAGCAAGACCAATAATTCACTAACAGGGAAAACATGGCTTTAAGACAAGTGGTACACGGGTTAATCTGTGAATTTAGATGGTCAAATAACCACCTATGAAACAGTCAACAAGCAAATTATACAAATAGACATGGTGCTGGATTTTGCAATTAATTAGGCCAATCATGTTTTAATATATGGCATAAATTCCATTACATTAAAATGATAAAGTTGTGAAAGTGACAGCCTATGTACTTTTGTCACTTACTAACATCAACAGAAATTACTTAGTATTTAATAAGCCAGAATTTTTATAACATAACTAAGTCTGATACACAGATAACTAAGTATGTGTATATTCTGTATATTCTGCTCAGTAATTCCTCATGGACAGCCACTCCCTGTTCAAGGAAGCAGACATACGTAGTGACCATACGTAGTGACCATACATAGAGCCACGTGTCAGGCTGCAGTCAGCAGGGAGTGAAGCGTGCTGGGATGGTTGTCGTGGCATTTGTCACTGTGGTTACTGGAGAGCCTCGGCGGGCACTATGTGAAGAATTGTGCCACTGATGGCAGCGTTGGGATGTTTGCGCCAGGACACATAAACAGGGGCGATCAAGAGCTCCTGTCTATCTCACCTCAAGGCCTCGGAGTCTGTGGCAGTGAGCTAGCAGCCCGGGGATCTCCCTGCACTGAGGCACAGGGGTGTGAACCTCCCCCAGGGTAAAGACGTGAGCGGACCTGCAGGCTTGTGATAGGTTTACGATCGTGAGCTTAGCTCCCAGCTTGAGGCTCAGATGGTGCAAAGCTCGGCCATTCAAGTCACACTGGTTTAGTTCATTACTAGACCGTCACAATTTTACAGTCCTCAATGTTCTCAGCATACATCATAGGTAATTGGTGACTCCGTGTATTGCTTTCAAAGCATTTTCTAAGAAATCTCCCATCGAGCTATTTGTTCCCTCTGCCTCACCTCTCTCTGAGGGAGTAGCTGATCTTTAAGGGGTGAGTCAGGGATGCTGTCTCAGAAGCTCCAATCACAGCCTGGGATCTTTAGGGGGTGAATTAGGGATGCTGTCTGAGGAGATCCAATCAGAGCCTGTGTTGTTTTTTCATGTGCCTTCTGCTGACACTTCCTTTCAGCATCGTTCAGCGGAGGGCTATTAAAATCACACACCCTCCCTCCCAACATATGGCTGTTTGGGCTCGGTCCATTCCAGCTCATCCGCTCAGCGTCTGCTGATGGTGTGCGTGACGAGAGCACCAGCTCTCTCTCTCTCTCTCTCTCTCTCTCTCTCTCTCTCTCTCTCTCTCTCTCTCTCTCTCTCTCTCTCTTTAGTTTTATTCCAAATACACAAAAAAAACGGCACAGCAACCCACAACGTCTTTCCTGTAACAAAGCCATTAGCGTAGAGGAGGACTCAGCCGTTGCTCTATATTTAGCTGCAGCGTTTTCAGAGATGCTGGCACTTTCAGACACGAGGATGGAGGTGGGAACACGCAGAGGTTCCGGCCCAAGCCGGATCAGTCCGTGGTTTGCAGTCACGCTCGGCGAGGCAGGTGAACGTGCTCGTTAGGGGAATGTGCAGGAAACATGGGAGCTTCGCTACAGTCTCTTCCTCCGTGCCTTCCCTTCCTCATGCGACGTCACAGCACAGATTCACAACAGTTCCAGTCTGTATGAAATGCAGGGTTCACCGCCACCCCAAAGAGATTCAGCAACAGCAGACAAATCCCCCAAAACTCTTTAGAATGGGTCAGGCAGTGTGCTACGTTTTGGTTACCATTTAATAAAGCAATTATATCAGAATTTAGAATGATCCTAGTCCGTTTTCGTAAGCAGGCAACATAGGGAATTATGTCATATATTTAAACATCTCTGTATCTTTCCAAAATGTTCTGACCAGCATGAAGCACCTAGGGGCATACAGATGTATAGAACACTTCATCCACCAACTACCACACCCTCTAGGTAATTGTCCTCTTGCTGACACAAAGGAAGTCAGACACAGCAGTCTAAAAGCTTGAGTGAACTCTAATGATCCCTGTGGCATGTTCTCTACCCATAACCCCCGATGATTAATTAGGCTGTGTGTAACTTTACCTGTTCTGCTGCAACAATAATGAAGCAGTGTGACAAATCACCTCGCCTGAGCCCCAGAGACAAGGAGCAAGACGCTACACCTGTGAATATGTACTACACACCAACACCCACACACACGTCTACAGTAGCCTTGACACTCAGGCAACTCTTCCATTCTGCACCTTTGGATATTCAGTTCACAGTAACAAATACTACAGTCCTTTCTCTGCCTAATTATATAATAGTCAGTTATACAGTACATTTAAAACCCCCAAAAAGAATAAGCCATTAAAAGGCAAAAAAAATCTGTCTGAATCAGGCACCAGCAAGGTTAATAAATACCGTACTCGTCTGAAGTACACAAAGCTCAAAAGGTAGCAGCTGTCTATCCAAATACATGTGCTCCTTCTGTACAGAGAGCACTTACAGGAACACAAGAGCTGCTGTGTGAAGCAGTGCTTTCGTCCACTTTATAATGGGATGAGTGTTTGGAAGAGGCTTTGTGCTGATTTATCATTTGATCTAGTGCCATCCCTCCCCAATCAATAGGGAAAAATCAATAGATATCCATCTGGAGAACCATCTTGCAAATCAACACTGCTAACATGTAGTGATGTCTGATGAGCAAATTAAAATGGTGGAAGGTTACATAAGAACTGATTCATTTTCATTTGCTGGAGTATATTTGCATGCACACACACTGCCCACACAGCCGGCCTGAGCAAACATAAACATGCAAATGCACTTTGCTCACACACCGCTAACACAGGAAGAGAGGGAGAGCAGGTGTCTGAGAGATGTTGGGAAGGGGGAGGTTCTGAGTAACATTCGTGTTTTCTTACATCTAACAAGCAAAACCTGATCCCAGTCATGCCACTTTGTGGAGTTGTGTGGAACTGCTTGGAGTTGTGTGGAACTGTGTGAAGTTGTGTGGAGTTGTGTGGAAATGTGTAGAGTTATGTGGAACTGCGTGGAGTTGTGTGGAACTGTGTGAAGTTGTGTGGAGTTGTGTGGAACTGTGTGGAGTTGTGTGGAGTTGTGTGGAACTGCGTGGATTTGTGTGGAACTGTGTGGAGTTGTGTGGAACTGCTTGGAGTTGTGTGGAACTGTGTGGAGTTGTGTGGAACTGTGTGGAACTGTGTGGAGTTGTGTGGAACTGCGTGGAGTTGTGTGGAACTGTGTGGAGTTGTGTGGAACTGTGTGAAGTTGTGTGGAACTGTGTGGAGTTGTATGGAACTACGTGGAGTTGTGTGGAACTGCATGGAGTTGTGTGGAACTGTGTGGAGTTGTGTGGAACTGCGTGGAGTTCTGTGGAACTGTGTGGAACTGTGTGGAGTTATGTGGAACTGTGTGGAGTTGTGTGGAACTGTGTGGAATTGTGTAGAGTTGTGTGGAACTGCGTGGAGTTGTGCTGAACTGTGTGGAACTGTGTGGAGTTGTGTGGAACTGTGTGAAGTTGTGTGGAACTGCGTGGAGTTGTGTGGAACTGTGTGGAGTTGTGTGGAACTGTGTGAAGTTGTGTGGAACTGTGTGGAGTTGTATGGAACTACGTGGAGTTGTGTGGAACTGCATGGAGTTGTGTGGAACTGTGTGGAGTTGTGTGGAACTGCGTGGAGTTCTGTGGAACTGTGTGGAACTGTGTGGAGTTATGTGGAACTGTGTGGAGTTGTGTGGAACTGTGTGGAATTGTGTAGAGTTGTGTGGAACTGCGTGGAGTTGTGCTGAACTGCATGGAACTGCGTGGAGTTGTGTGGAGTTGTGTGGAACTGCGTGGAGTTGTGTGGAGTTGTGTGGAACTGTGTGGAGTTGTGTGGAGCACGGTTTTATGTCCACTGATTATATCACTGAACTGAGACTCCTGCCATGATCAGTCTGTAGGCCTTTTGTCTGTCAAACATAAGCTTACTGTCAGCTAGTTATTATGTTACTTATATAACAATAAGTAACCTTCAGCAGGAGATGTCTGCTCATACACTCCATTGACTTTCATTCAGAAATTCAACAGCTATTTCACTGGGGGAAAAACATTGAGAAAAACTAGGCTATTAGCATTTGAAACGCTAAATATGATTCAAGAGAAAAGGTTTCTTTATAAGAGTTTAGGTGTTTATATATATAAAAAAAAAAACATTACCATTAAAATTTTTATAAGCGAATCAATGCCTAGAAGGAATGAGATTTAAATCATACGGTGATCCCTAGAATATTTTGTCAGTGCTAATATGAGCAGGTTAGAGGGACAGTGTTGAATGGTCTCAGGTGGATGGAGCAGTTTCTCTCTGCCATGCTCAACACAGACTCCTTCCTCCTGCAGCACATCGCCCATGGCTGGCGAACATATTTATGTCCGTGGCACTGGCATCTGATCGCCCACACTCGACACATTTAGCAGGGTTTATTTTCGTATATGTTTGTGGTGGGAGCTGGTGGGAGCACTGAGAAACTCCACTTGAATCAGCATCGTTGACTATTTAGGGCATTGGTGAGGGCGGTTCAGGCACGCAGCATGTGAGAAGGGTGGGCATGCACTGGTTCTAAGACCAGAATCACCTACACCACTGAAGTAGTGGTCAAGCTTCGAACTGCTGGGAGATGCCTTCTTTGACGTGTTTGTTGGATGCTTATGTGTTTACGGTCCAAACGATCTGATGGAATTTTTAATGTGTAAATATGAAAATATGACATTATCTTCAAATAGTAGGCCAATTGGAAGCTCCTGGGAACCTTATTGGCTTGTGGATGAAGATGGGTGGGATGTTACTGGGATGTCATAGGCTGGAGGAGGTTCGTGTGTCTTCATTTGAGTGTATGCAGGATTCGAGTGACTCAGAGCCTTAGCCTGGAACTGGTGGAAAATTGGATTCTTACTCTCTCCCTCCCTCCCTCCCTCTCTCTCTCCTCTCTCTCTCTCTATTTCTTCCTATTTCTCTCTCACTCTCAAATCTTATCCTTGACCATTCACATAACCAGTCTGACCATGAGGACGTGGTTCCTGGGCAGCGTTCCATGCAGGAAACCCTTGAGCCCACAGGCATGAAGCAGCGTCCACACACAGCAGCATAATCACAGGGGACGCAGTGGGTCAAGGCTCAAAGCAAGAAGACACGTACGGACATGTTTGCACAGGCAACCTGGGACTCAAGCTGACTGCTCATCCACACTCACTCAGGTTCTGAGATGATACCTATTTCTTACACCAATGGTTCTCAAACTTCCCGCCCCCCTTTTGTAGATGAGATCCCCCCCCCCCTTCCCCCCTTCCAATTTGCCTTGCCGTGTCACCCTGCAATAGCTCTGCACAGCCCCTTGGGCTTCATGTACACCCCCCACTTTAGGAACCAAAGCCTTAATACTGCCTTATAAAGCAGCGCTGGCATAGTTTAGCTTTGGTTGGTGCACACTATATAAATAAAGTGATTATTTCCAGGAAAACTGCCTATTCTGCTGCCTTGGGTTTTTCGCAAATTAAAAGTTAGAGATGGCCACCATTTGGATTTTGATACAAACCATCAAACTGGAATTGACAGCTAGCACAGGCATTTGTTCTGAACAGGTATATATAAAATGGTCTTCCCAAAGCAGTGAAACAAATGGCTGGGACTGACACCAGCCCAAGACTGTGTTGCACAAATAATCCGTTGCCCGGCAACACCAAATCTCCTTTATCAGTAGAGATGGATGGAGCTGGTGAATAGCTGATCAGTGGTTTGGATCCAGCACCAGTGAAGGTCTACAGAGTGAAAAGGAGCTGAATTTAAGTCTGGTTATATTGTTACCATGATGGGATCAAGTATAACATGTACAGTAACAGCCTACTCTTGTACAGCTAACTGTTGTAGCACTGTTTGTTGTAGCACTGTTGTAACTGTTTTCTTTGGACCCAAAAGTATGATCGCAAGTTTAACTACAGAGCCATTGACAAATTAGCTTATTATAGAATAATAGAAAAGGCATGTCATCCAATCAGGTATTAGCACTGTGGGGGAGATGACACTGACAGGAGGTGGGCGTGCGTTGCAGACATGAGAAAGACACTGGACACTGGACACTGGACCCCCAGTGGTGGATACTGCATCTCCTCCAAACACTCCCCGAGCATTGGCCACCTGTCACTCTTCAGTTACAAACACCGGACACCGTGCTGGTATTCTCCTCATGAAGTGGAGATGAAAGAACTTGCCGAGAACAATATTCACTCTCCAGTAACCTGGGTTCATGTGCTTCAGTGATCTTAAGAGAAGTTCACCCAGACCCTCTGCTGTTCTCCACACAAATTAGACTATAACACACAGTGGGCTGTAGTGTCGTGTGCATAATATTCTGTGAGTTACAAACCTGGCTTTCATAACCAATGATGTAGTTATTATCCATTAACATAATTCTATGATCATTCTTGTGAATTACTACAATGTTAGACACTATTTCAAAATAATGTATTTAGAGGTATTTAAATTCGTAATTCTTTTGAGCATACCGTTCTAAGAATGTTTAAGTTTGTTAAACTCTGTTAGTGTGTTACGAGGCTTTAACCACAGCCAACATTAATCATTTACTATACGTTGGCAAGTGAGGGTTGCAGTTTAATATAAGACAGACAGTGTTAGTATGAATAGCTATATCCGAACTTGTTAAACAATCAAAATGAAATCACAGGTGTTTATTTTAATCCCATTTACTGCTTTGTTAGGGCCAGTTAGACTTTTACTCTCACGATTAAGGAATTCAAAGGGCAGAAACAGGGAGGTTGATGATTAGCAGTGTGTCCCCTGGTAGGAAGTCTCAAGACCCAATGACAAGCTGCATGTCCAGCACAGTGAGGATGTACCCATGCATTAAAAAACACTGCCCAGTTCCTCACACTCAATGAGTGAGACAAATGAGTGAGACACAATGTCTCCACGAGGAGCAGCCTCCCTGTCACGAGGGTCACCGGAGCAAGGGCGCCCACACCCCAGATTACGATGTGTCACAACAAGCTTTCTGCGGGTGCAAAAATGCATTTCACTTCCTCGATGTTTTCACCTCTCTACCACCAAGACTTGCTAGATGATAAATCATGAGGTGTAATTTTGGTCACAGCTGAAAAATGATTACCGTCATGTAATTGGCTGATGTTAAGAGTGGGTGTGGTGGTCTGTGTGTGTGCTCAAAGGGTGGGGCTATAGCAAACGATCGTTTGCACCAGACAGTTGCCCTCAGCTCACTTTTACCTTGCTCTGTATTTCCTAATAAGTAGAAGATATATGGAAATTATATTTTGCAGCCAAGCATGATTTTGAGATCTCTCATTTGCACGGACGTCATTTAATAGTGATTGCAAAGAGGAGTGAAAATTTTGCAGTAAAAAATACTTAGCCGGTGCTACTTTATTGAACCAGAGTAGTTAAGAAAGATGTTCGTGGCTGGAATTCATTCTTGTGCTCAGTCCTTTATCAATACAAAACTTTGTCTCATTCCCACAGATCCTTCTTTTCCCGGGAGAAAAGTATTGACCTCAAGCTCCATTTGTATTGTAATCTGGAAACTTGGAGCTGACGCCATGGCTTTAGAAGGCTCCTGTATCTCCGCTGGTCAGGCAGGTTCAACCCTGCTTCTAGCACCCCCGAGGTTGCACGTTCATCTTCCGGGGAGCAGGCGTACCGTCGTACTGATCAATACGAGAGTCACTCTGGATATCAACATCAGCCAAGGGCTGCATATGTACATATGTCTCCTGTTCTAATGAAAAAACAAACAGCGTCTTACCTTAGGAGAAGTCTGGCACCCTTGATGATCTCATTAACAGATATTAATGGCAAAAGATATGAACACAATTAATCAGGCTTTGCATTAATATCCATAGGCAATATTAAAGCAGCTCAACAATCCACTTGGTTTGCTGTTTCTGATTAGGTTTATGCCACTGCCAATTTCCAGTCATGATAAATATACATATTAAAATGAGACAGCTGAAAGATCCACACGTCCGCGGTTTCCAGTGAGTTAGTGTCCACACGCCGCTCGCCCGGTGGCTGTAATTATGAAGAGCCTCTAACTCGGATCCTTCTGCAGAGCTGAAAATGCTCGATGCTAAGTGCACGAGAGATGGCCTAAGGCATCAATACAGAGAAAATGTGTGACCAAGCAACATGTAATATTGCACCGTTTAATAATTGATGGAGTTGAAAGAGTGTGCGTGTGTGTGTGTGTGTGTGTGTGTGTGTGTGTGTGTGTGTGAGTGTGTGTGTGTGTGTGAGTCATGGTAAGGCTTCTGAAAAACAAGAGTAACTCTGTAACCTGCTTATTATCATTTTCAAAAGTGTACATTTTATTAGTCAAGTATTTTCCTAGTTAAGAGATCAAAAATAAAATGCTACACAGCTTGATAATGTAATGGATTCATAGTTTCAGGTATGAATGTTCACACAGAAACGGCAGCAAGTGTAAAAGCTTTTGCTAATCCCTTATCAAAATGAATAAAAGTGTCAAAAAACAGATCAACTGGAGTTGATCCAGTTGGAGTATATTATAGCTGCTGTATATCAGTGGAGGAATCCTCTCCTCCAGTGTAGTAACCATACTTCTCTGCCATTGACAATCACTGGTGGTTGCTGCTTACCACAGAAGCCCTGAGTGAGGAAGAGTCAGGACACCTATACCATAATACCTTACCATAATACCTATACCATAATACCTTACCGCTTTCCTTTGGTTGACATCTGCAACTTCATCATATTCACTATCTGAGAGTCTTGTAATATGATTTGCATGGTCAGCCTTTGAACAATGGACACTAATAACTGTGTGACAGGAAAACATTCAGGTTTTGTTAGTGAAATGCTCATGATTGGCCAGGATTTCACATCAACCAAAAACGGGGGCTTCACGTCCGGAGACATGCCCCATTCTCCATCTCCTCCATCATCCTCTTTTAACTGTAGATCAAAAAGAACAGAGTGAGCAGAACTTGGACAAATAAATCCTGCTACAATCTGGCCGGAGTTCAGCAGGACATCTGGCCATTCGATGGCTGATCCAGGAACAGCTGTGCGGGTGAATGAAAACAAGCAGTGCTTCAGTGCTCTCATTAGTTTGTGCTACACCTTGTACTGCCCGTAGTCCAAGACAAACACCAAAGGCCCAGGCAAAGGAGACTAGCCAACCGTCTGGGTGTTTCCATGAAGCCTCAGAGAGGCAGTAGTGTTTAGGACAGCAAATACGACCTCACACAAATGGGTCATAAATCTGTATGCAGGTGGTCTGTATAAGCCAGGCAGTCATTTTGAGGCAAAGCGTTAATCGTTCTTGTACCGTCGCCAGTTTGTTAGCCAAAGCAAATGGCAGGTATCCTGAAACGGGCCTGGAAAGCTTAATTCCACCTCAAGGGAGCCAAAGAGTCATTCATTCACACTCATTCATTCACAAATCCAGTCTGCTACTCAAATGACGACATTTAAAGGTAACGTGTCACTAAGGCGTGTAACTCCATCAAGACCTTGTTCTTCTTCTGACACATTTGGACGTTTGCTTTGAAATACTCAGAGTAACACCCGAAGCCTACAGTCCTTACCGTAATCTTCTATGGAATCAGGTGTGCAACAGAGTCCTCTTTAGCTGCACATTTCACAACAAAAACCTGGAGTTACTTCTATCTGTTGTAATAACTACATGTTTCTTTCTTTCTATCTTTCTGTCTTTCTTTTTTGTTCCGTTATCACATTCAAAAATAGTCCACAAGATGATGAAGTCTACATCTTTCTCCATCTCCATGCCATCTGGGTCCATCTGTGCTGCTAAAGCAGGCACAATATTAAGGCTGGGGGTCTTGGGTTAGATAGCCATGCACATGTGTGTGTGTTCGCATGGCACAGATGGATGCACTCCATGACCAACATGTCCAGTATTTCTGCCCCAAACAGACTGCCCAGGCCTTGACCCGCACAGGGACATGTCCTGTCCTGCGTCTCTGACATCATCAGCTTACACAGTGAGGCGGTGAGTGTCTAAGTCCTGGGTTATCTCCCTTGTGTTATCTCGCACTGGTGCCTCACTAACCTTGGACATGTGTGAAGACTCAAATGAATTAACTCAATAAAAGTCATAAAAAAACAAGCATTTCTTCATCAATGAACTATAAATGATATATGGATTGGATTTTTACTTATACAGTAGCTATAGTCCAGATTCATTCTTTAGTGTTTTTCTATTGATATAATTCATAAATAAACAGTATTTCCTCTCAAAACATACAACTACAAATCACAACTATGCTCTGTTCTCCTCATGGCATGCCATCAATGTGTGGTAGCCACACTGAAGCAACTGCTAAAGGTTCTGAATGTATTATTATTATTATATGGGAGGGCTGCAGTCCATTACTGACAGGCCCTTGTCAGCCCCTCAAGGTCAATAACCATGTCAGTCCATCGACCTCTTTTCCAGACAGTAGAGATCAGCTGGGAAATTGTCTCCATTGCGCTGAGCGGCATTCCGAGTTCCAGTCCCGTGTGCCTTCCCGACTCCATCCACGAATACCGCGCAGTTCCCAGAAACCCCCCCGTGTCTTTTGGAGGTGGAGCAGGGGCACAGGTGATCCCGTTTTTAAACAGCAGCCAGTTTTCACCTGCTGTTTTAGCCTACGTGCCCTCCTCCTGCCCCCTGTGTGTGTGCGTTAACAGAGGGCTCGGCTACCTCCAGAAACAAATCGCTTTATTTTTGGCAGCCGTTCCGCGTGGCAAGGCGAGACGGAGCGTTAAATCTGCCCAGCTGTCCCTTGACCTCCGTACACAGCAGGGCTTTTATTCTGGGTGCAGGGGGGTGTCTTTAGGGCTAGGGCTAGATTAGCTTACCTCTGCATGGGCAGTCTGCCTCCTGCCTGCCTCACACACACAGACACACACACACAGACACACACACACACACACACAGGAGCACTTACTGGCTGTGTCAGAGTGGTGGCGCTGCAGAGCCAGTAGCATAACCTCGGTCTGCATGCCGATCAGCGAAGTACACTACACTAAAATCTTGCCTGGACTTTCTGTCATCGTGGCAACTGCTCAAGATGCTTTGTTGTGCAATAAGGATGCCAGAAGGTCACCAGAGGAGGTGAATGTCTTAGTCTCGGTCCATGCAGTGGAGAGATGTAATAACTACGCCTGCCTGCATCTTGGGGATTTTCCCCACACTGCTCAGTTACCTTTTAAGGCACTTACTCATATTTTCCACTGGGAGGTGTAAGGAGCTGGGGTTTTTTTTTTCACTTAAAAAGTCCATTTGTTCTTTTCATTAAATCTTTATTAGTCCTTGCTGTCCTACATGTGACATCTTAGAACTCCATGACTAAAGCTCTAAGATCCAGATATCACAAAGAGTCAAAAACACGCTGTGTAAAAATGCGGCCTGTGTTACAGTCTGTGTCGGCGTGTCTCTCTGGGGCACCGTGTACCCTTACTGTCCATTTGTCTGGAGACATGAAGAATTATCCCATTAGTGTCTCGGCTGCCCTTGGAGACACATTACTGTAGCTAACTGGTGAGACGTATACTAGATGTCTGCAGCATTATGGCCAAACGTTTAGTTGATTTTGTCTCTCAGACCTGATTGGGTTATGTCCCGCATGTCAGCGAGTAACTCTCCAAACAACACCCCAAACAAGGCCGGCTCAAGCTCGTCTCCTACCCAGTGCAGAAATATTTGGACAGATAACATGAATGTAAGCAGCTGTTGGCAGACTCTTTAAGGTCATGGGGACACATCCCGCCAGCAATCTGACAGAGCAAACAATTAATGAGTTCGATATGCAGGTCTAGAAGGGGAGCCAGTGTAGAGCCCATAAATGAGAGGTCTTTGATGACAGACCCAAAGACACCAGTCAGACGCCAAGAAGGCAGCTGTCACAGAAGTGAGCAAAGGTTGTGTGGACTGTAGCGTCAGTCATAAAAAAGTAAAATCTCCTTTTACAGCTGACAAGGAAACTCAATATTATCTTTAGATAAGGATGTCTGTTGACCTTCGGGGTTTAGTCAGATTTTTCCTTATGCTCAGTCATGTAAATACGGGTTTGTTTATGAGAGGTCATAAGAGGTCTTTGGGAGTGTCCGCATTGCCAAGCACATGTGACCCCACTGCTCATGCTAACGCTAATTAAGCCAGGACACCTCAAACGGCCCATAACGCGCCGCTATCTCGGACGGGTATTTTGGGCTGGTGCTAAGTCAAATTCACAGAGTGGAAATCAGCTCGGCTGCGTTTAAATTGGACGCCTGAAATAAACAGCGCTGGCAGCCCACGCTGGCCTCGGGAGCACCGTGTCGGTGCGGAAGTGGCGGACGGGGCATCTGCTGACGGGGGCAGGGCCACTGGATCCCTCCCTGTCTTGGCAAAGGTTACTACGGAATGAACTGAATGACATGGGCTCCTAATATGGACCCCTGGAGAACCGAAGCCAAGCGAACCCCCTCACCCTGGCCTCATCGCAAGAGCTCGGATTTCACCACAACACTGGCAAATCAAACGTGCATTTTTGGAAGTCTTTTTTTTTTTTTCCTTCACATCCGTAATTACGTAATCCACGAGCGACGAGTGACGCACAGGGAGACGCCCGCACTCATGCCACGCCCGCACTCACGCCACACCCGCACTCGCTCTTGCTCGATCCCTTCGGCGAAGAGTCCTGCTGGCTGTTCACAGGGCCGGCAGCGCTGGTATCACAGGCACCTGTACCTGTGCGTCACACCACAGGACTGTTGGAGTGCAGCAGCACCGTCAGCCCTCGACACACTTTGTCTGGATCCTCCAAAGGGCAGACAGGGCGGACGGTCTGGGCTAACACTCATTATGTGCCCTGATTCACGGGGCAAGCACTGGCAGGCTACGGCCGGCGGACGAGCTGAAGGTCAGGGCTGAGAGGGGAAGAGCTGTCTGCTTTTCTGCCAGACCTTGGCCATCTACTCCTCATTCTATTTTACGGTGATACATTACCAAAGGAGGCCAAAGGCTTATTAGGGCTAAGGAAAAAGTTTGCATGGCATCCGTGTGATTTCAGCCAGGCATGCGAGCCGAAGCATACTGTACATATCTGATTCCAATGTGCCCTGCCCAAGAATGGGTCGAATCTGAACGGCTTGAACCAATGGCTGCAGCTTGGAGGAGATTAAATGCCTAATATGGAAAAGGAGCTGGAGATTCTGCCATGTTCCCGGCTGAGATGGGGAGCTGTGAACATGGACGGGAGAAGCTGCAGCAGCGTGTAGCAGTCTGTCTTCACTAGGAGACCCGCCACATAACGCTGTGGCCCTGACGCCATTCAGGAAGCGAGTAGGCGCGGAACTGTACTGTCCCCCCACCACGGCGGTCAGGGCTTACTGCGCACCTGAGGTGGCCAACGTACTGCCAAACTGCAATGAACACACTCCCACAGAGCTCCCTGTTTCTCCATAGCAGTCTTTAAGGAGAAGATGATGTGGGAAGAAGAACAGAACTGAAGATCAGGAGATGCAGCGAGAACAGAAGTATAGATGAAACTATTGGCAAGTTTGTCTGGACCTTTTTGAAAGTAGCCTGCAGTTATCACTGATGTAAGGTCTTCCAGTAATAGAATGAACACTGACGTTATCCTCACAAACTGGACTCTTACTGGTAACTGAGGCAGTTGTTTGTGGCATTGCTGTGCTTGCGGTTATATATAGAGAATTCCACTGTCATATCGACACGTTGGAAGATCTTAGCATGTGCAAATTAGAAGCTGCTATTCCCTCAGAGAGAATCGTGTCTGTATGATGGAGCATCCCTTGAACAGGTGTTCTGTGCTTTGGGTGTGTGTTTGCGTTTGTGTTTTAGGCAACAGAGAAGGTGACATCACTAAACACACAGCAGAATGACCTAGACAAATGGTGAAAGCCTTGATGAAAAGTTTCACACACTCACACACACTCGCATGGGATCAACACATTAACCTGAGTGGTGGTGGTGGGTCACACACTAATGGCCTCTCCAACAGCCTACAGTCAGAGTCCAGACACACACTCCTGTGTAGGTAAATATGTAACAAATATGCTTTGGTCTGTGTTCACACAGAAATAGCTCTCATATCCATATGTTCCACATAACAGCTGCATATTTTCAGTTTTAAAGAGACTAGACTGGTCATTGTGACAACTCCTTGAGCTACATTTACATTACACTGTTGGACAACTCTGAGACGCACATGAAACACAGCGTTTACATTTAGACATCAGGCTAGAGAATTAACATGTGATATCCACATTTACCACTTAAACGGACTGAGTTAATTTAGTTGACTTGGTCCATGGCAGTGCAATGCTTAGATAATGTAATATTAAATGACAAAATCTGGGAAATATTATTTAACTTATTAATTATTTGAATGGAGACTAAAAGGAAGTCTATCTGAAATCAGACAGTGGAATAACATTTATCAGGAGGACTTTAACAGTGTCTGATTCAGGAGCTTCTGCCTTTTTCAGAACGGGTTTACACACAACAGTAGGCCTAGCTATTCTGATGGACCTTCTCTTCACACAGAGGATCAGGGTTACAAATCTTTACTCTTAGCAACTGTCAACATTGCACACTATATACCCTATACTGAAGTTTTTATCACTGAGCCTCTCAACAACTTGAACACACATTACTTCCAGGATGTCTTGATGAATATTTTACCTCTTTTCTACATTTGTAAGAGATTCTTCACCACCTGTTTAGACAGATAGGGGCCTCTGTTCAACATGTGTTCTATGCTGAGATGGCATTTACGTTGGCAATGGTCTATGAAATCTGAACCTGTCAGACAGTAATTTGTCTCAGACACCACGATTAGCCCTTTTCCACGAAGTAAGCACAGTTTGTAGCTTACAACACATTTGGCTCACTACTGACACTAGGGGCACTAAGGCATTTAAATCTGGTATTCAGCAATGTGCTTTATTAACAGTATCCAAACCCGTAAATTAAATACAGACGACACGACATGAAATTATGCTGCCATCTTGTGGTGGATACGATACATGGTTTCGTATGTATCAGCGCCAAAGGGAGGCAAGCCTGGTCGATGGTGACCCCTAGTGGTGAACTATCACTGCTGCATCTCCACGACTGCAGCTTTAAAACGTGCAGGAACTGGTTAAACTTTAAAAACATACATATTTAAGATTCATTTCTAGGAATTCTCTACAGAAATATCCATAAAGGTTGGGATATTCAACCTGTGGATAAACTGGGCTCTTTGCTAGAGCACTTATCTGGAGACATTACACAGTGTAATCTATTACATTTTGTTGCAGACACTTTTATACACACATGGCCAGTGAGAATATTCAGTACGTATTGAGACAGAATAACACAGTCCGCTGCTAGACCGCGGTCACCGTTATGACGTCACATCTCTTTAAAGGTTCCCATCCCAGCAGACTCTCCCGATTTCCATTTTCATACCTACTCATCTGTTTTTCTGTTGTTTTTTGAGTGCATAGTCTGCAGTGTCAGCTGTGTGCAGGAATGAAGATGTTTTGTTGGTTCAGGAGGTAACACAGAGGCCCACGCAGGGCTCCACACTAGGTAATACCTCACCGGCTAACTGGAGCGTGAAACCAGGGGTCTCTTCCACACACACACGACACACAGGAACACAGCAGGGGGCACAAGGGCCGGCATTCTGGGTCGGAGGCCCTTGGGCTAAGGAGGCCTCTTACTGCGGCGTGCTGTCTGCTCACTCAGTGCCTGAAAGCTTTGGTACTGTGGGAGGGGACAGTGCATGACCCATTAAGGGCGGCAGTGAGAAATGCGAACCACGGGTCCACGTGGCGAGATTTCCTCATCAGGAGATGGTACGATATCGGAGGACATGGTGCCTGTGTGTTTTAGCCCTCATGCCTCATGGCTCCGTGTTGATACGGCAGTTAAGAGGAGAGTCTTTAATTAGCGCTCTGCATCACAGGGAGTCTACACGCCAGCATCGTGTCGTACACCATGTCGTGCAGAACATCTTCAGAGTCGTTTTGAATGAGTGATCATTGCATGTGTATTCCAACACCAGGACTTCAAGTCCAATAAGCTGGTCTTGAGCAGAGCCAGAATGACTGTCATGTCATGCTCTCCCTTGACCTGTTACGCAGATAAACCTGACGGTGTTAATGGTCAGCATCAGAAAAATGAAGACATTTTAGACTATATTTTTATTTGCCCACAGAGCAAAACGTCAAAATTAAAAAAAAAAAAACACACAAACATACACAAAAATTTTATCATTGTAAACAACATACAATTAGACAGTGACTTACTGCAGAGCTCAACAGACTAATGAGTAGTTGTACATTTGCAATTAGCAATCACTGGCATGACTAATTTTCTCAACATGCCAACCTGTCTGTAAGTACGTTCCAGGCTCATTAGAGGCCTTGGTCAGAAAGGACATGTCCAGTGGCGGCTCCAGCACTGAGCTGGACCTGACTCAGCAGACCACACCCAGTGTGCTGTGAGCAAAAGGAGACTACAGCTGTTTCCAGTGAGACAGAGGATCTGATCCGATCACAAATTCCTGAATCGTGATTCCAGAAGGCAGACGTAATCATCTAGCAGGAACATCTGTGCGTTCAGGCCAGGTGCCTCTGCTCTGTGAGGTGCAGGTGTTTTGGCGAAGGCGTGGGGCGGGTCATGGTGATCCTCGGGAGCCGCCTCCCCCGGGAGTGGCAGAGCTCGACGGTGCGTGAGCCGGCCGGGCCCTGGGGCGCGGGAGGTGCAGCTCTCGCGTGCGGGCGGTCGGGCCTCAGGAGGACCGGGGAGCGGACCCGTGACGGCTCCGTCCCGAGTGGCAGAGGCGAGTTCAGAAGCTGGCGGCACAGGTGCTCCTGGAAGCCGGAGAAGGGCTCCAGCAGGCCAGGGTCTCCCGCCAGGGTGAGGTAGCCCTCGTCCAGCAGACGCTGCAGAGCTCCACGCTTTGGCACCTGGGATGTCATCAGCACAGGCTTCAAGGGAGGAGGAGCTCCGCCCGTCCGCCTGGACTCTACCATAGTGAGAGGGGGGATGGACTGTGCCACTATTTTCCGTGAGGGGATTCGAGGAGCCAGGGAGACTCGTGGGCACGAGACCGAGGGCTGACACCGACTGCTTTCTCCAATTCCCGCCATCTTTCCAGAACGATCACAGGGAGGCGCGTTGGAAGGACAGCCCAAAGTGTGAAGGTGCCCATTTTGACCTGTGTGGGCATTATCTAGTCTTTAAAAGACAACAGGCAAAAATGACTGTAATTAAGACAAGTAATAACCCATCAGTGCATATAAAATAAGAATCTGGATACTAAAACACAGACTGTAATAGATGAAACACTTTACACAAGAATGTTGTATGTTGGACTGACTGCCATTTTCAGACGATCATTTTGGCCATAAAGGACTAAAGTGTGTGAAGCCTTGACCACTGAGTGTCTGTGTTCCAGTCGACCAATCCCAGTTACCCTGTTACCCAGTTACTTGACTTGAAATGCTGCTGCTCCCTTTGGCCTTTCACACAAACAGAAGCCATCTTAAGAGGCAGGACACTCCCTCGTCGCACAATTTCGGCATCCCAGCATTCACTCTGCTGTGTTTAATTTCATTTTCCCGAGCCGCTTTAATTCCCTTTGATTATTGCGGCTGCGGGAGCTGATAACTATGGAAATCCGCAGGCCTGGCCTTTGCTGCTCCGCCCCTCTCCATCCTGACTCTTCTCTCAGTCTGTCTCTTCTCCGACTGCTCCACCCTTCACCTCCATCTCCAGCGAGCTCGGGCTCCGTGCCGTGGCGAGACTAACCGGGCTTTAAATCATCAGCGAACCGTAAACGACTCGCGTGCGTCTGCTGGGCGAGATATCGACCGCGCTCTCTCAAACTTGCACTTGAGAATTTGAATGAAACAATGTTCTTAAAGATGGAGTGAAGTTCAGGCCGGAGAGAGGGCGTTTAGGGTGCGATAGCAGAGGGGAGGTTTCCAGCTGAAGAGAGAGAAGGAATTTGCTTCCTTCTGGGCAATTGACGAAGTTACTGAACTACAGAAAAGCGCTGGTGTATGTAACCCGTGCGTCATGAAACCGGGGGCGGGTCTGACCAGCTGCGGGGGTTAGAGGATTAGTGCGGTACCATCTCGTACGGTACCAACTTCATCTCAACGTGCTCGTGGATCGCCTTTTGGCCTGCGCAAGGTCGGCGTACCTGCGCCCTGCTCGGCGTGGTGGCCCCTCTTGGGTCTTGCGCTCCCAAGAAGTCTTGTATTTGATGTCAGGAAGGAAGGCCGTATCTCGAGTGTACGCAGTACCTTCAACAACCAGAGTACACCTGTTGAGACATTTCATCACGAGGCTTTTAAACACGAACTGTATCTTTTGTGTGTTCCATCGTTAATGACAGAAAAATTCATGTTGGGTTGAAATTATGACCTTGAGACATTCATAGCAAATTATCGCATATGCTGCAATGTAAGAAACTGATTCAGCACCTTGAGGTGACAAGCGGAGTGAGTGTGACGTCAGGGAGGATGTGTTCCCTGGGCAGCCTGTGTGACCTTTTGACCTTAGTGTCAAAGGCTAATGTGTTAATCACAGTGGGCAGGCTCTTCAAACTCCGAGTGTCTTCTTCATCGTCCTCTTCCTCCTGATGAGGCCCTCTAACGTGAGGGCGTGGCTTGCTAGTCACATCCTCCAGATCACATGAAAACGACGGTTAAATAAATCAAGCGCCATGTTTTATGGCCCTAGCTAGTCATTTTACGTCCCGTGGTGACGGCAGATGAATATACCACACAACAGGATATGTAAGATATTATTACAGTATTTTACTTCTACTGTAATTACGCTGTATTTCATGTGTCATGCCTAGGCATAGCTTGGTATTAGTGTTAGTTAGTGCCATGTAGGGTCAGACATTTACAGGGCTGTTTAATAAAGCTGTAAGCCAGTCTCCAGGTCTTCTCTGCAGTTACCTTGCGCTTGCGGTCTGAAGCAGGTTCGGAGTAGAAGGACAGTACTGGAGATACCTCGCCAGATGGGCAACTTTTTCTCGTCCTTCCACGCCGTGTCTTACGGAAACGTAGCTCAGCTGGCCTAGTCCACAAGGCAAACAGGCTACCGTAAATTCATCCTACCTTTTGGACTCACATAAAGCACAATCAGATGCCTTGGGCATACAGTATTGCTGGATGGAGTGCTGCTATACTGGACTCTTTGGAAGAATCTGATCAGATGTGATCTCTTACCAGCCCCCAGGTTCACCCATGACGGCGTGATTATCCGTGATGCCCATTCGAGGCATTCCTCATCCGACATGAAGAAGAGCAACAGCTTACAAACGTGTATTATTGAGATATATATACCTGACAAACTGCTTCCTTCTCCTACTAATTCAGAAGCACTTTGCTTATTTGCTTGCACAGCTGTTTGGAAGCTTTAGTGCTTCAATATATAGATAGATATATATATATATATAATTAGTTTTGTTTTTCTTGAGCAACTATTTCTCCATTACAATAACCAGCATGAGTTCTAGAATTCAATTTGTATGGGAATGTATTAGCATATAGATGGGTAATTGTTGCATTGATTCAAAGCGTGCACTGACAGAAAATATATTCTAAGCTATTGCGTTGATAATTTGTCCTCTACAGATTCAGGAGAACATTTTTTACTCAATCCCATGCTCAAATCTAAATTAATCCAAAGTACAATGCACCATGAAATAAGTTAGCGTATGCCTGCTTTCAGTCACCCCGTGACGTTCTTGTTTCATTTCAAAACTTGCAGTACATGGACAGAAAGGAACCAAACAAATTCAGAATCAAACATTCAAAATCAACAGGCACAAAATGTTAGCTGCTATTTTTCTTACCACTGCTCTGAGAAACTTCTTTCGTTTCAGAGTCTCACAGAGAAAAAAAAAGTTGTTCCCTGGCTGCTTAATCCAGGCAGCAGAAGAAGCAAACGTCTGTGAAACATACCTGTCCCTGCTGTGCTCTCGTCTTCACTAGGACGTTTGGTGGTGAAGTGGACATTACCCTCACCACGCTACAATACAAGCTGGAGCCAGCAGACTTTCTGGCTCCTGATTGGTTGGTCATTCTCATGAAAGACCCCACACGGAGCTGTTGGGAAATTCCTGCCTATATGATTTGCTGTAGGAACTTTTTAAGTAATTTAAACAAACAGTAAGTTTACTGTGCAGCAACATAACCGGGTGGACAGTAAAAGATTAAATATTTTATAACAAATATACTTTTTTTATTTATGGGATTTGTTGGTTTAAAATGCTCAAAAATACCCAACAGGTCATGTGATGCATGTGAAATATAATGAGCAGTGTTTGTGTGAATGCTGTTAGGAGGTGAAGCATTAGGCGTGGAGGTGCAGAACTCAGACAGGACCACACCTCCTCCAGGTGTCTGAGGCGGCGACAGGGCCACGCCCATCTCTGCAGCCTCTTGCTGCGGTCTGCCCCAGTGAAGACCTTCACAACCACCACCCTCAGCAATCATTACCTTAGCCATTCTCTCCCGCATGCACACACAGACGTGTACATGGTTCAGATGGCTGTCGGCTTCCTGTTGGGCAATCGCTACGCATGGGACTCCTGAAACAAAGCAGCCAGGAGTTAAACATAGAGCAGGAGTGTGTGTGTGTGTTTTAAACGCACTATTGATTCCAAGTAATTCTGTTCCGTTCCAAGCTGAAGGTGGTGCCATGTTTGATTTTTCTTCACAGAAACAAAAGCAATTTCAGGTTTATGGAAAAGAAAAGAAAAAGGTTTTGATAGTGCTGACAAACATCCCTAATCAATGTCCCCAAACCCTTTCACTGCCAGAGCGTACGTAGACCGCATTGCTGTATTCCACCACCATTGCTCATAATTCACATCTTGGCCTCCTGTAATTGTGTAAAAGAAACTGTAATTACTCCAAAAGGAAGTGCAATCTGCATTTGGGTTGGACAGGCTGCAGAGGAAGGGGAGTGTCCTAGTGACTCTCACACCCAGGAAGATCTGTAGGGCCGATGAGGCTCACTCAACATGCACCAAAATAGGCCTTCGGGTTCACTATGACGGACGAGTTTACACTGGAATGGACGTTTTATTCTGAATGAAAGCAGAAAGTGACCGTTTAAATCTGTTAATAGCTCAGAACTTTTCACCATCACACCTGTAGTATACAAGCGCTTCATCTGGACATATGGAGCATTATCAAGTTCTGTAGTAGTTCAGGCACCAATTTTGGTCCCCAGGGTGGAGTAAGGGGAGACTGGACCACCACCCTGCATGTGATCAGAGAGTGTTCGCCACTCACTTTATTTCACATCCGTAAGGAAATAAGGTCCATACAGAGCAGTTATTTCTCATAACAAGACTAATTTCAGAGGTTGCATCTGTATGCTTGAGCCAAACAGAACTATTATCAGGTAGAAAAAAAAAAAAAAACATCTTACACACACACCGAGTGTATTTAATTCACTGGATGTCTAATACATGCTCTTTACACCATGTAAATCTGCAGAGGATGGGAATGTGGTCATTTAAGGTCATGGAAGGGGTAAACAAACCAGTATTCACTCATCCAATTTCATCCTCTAGCCACAGCACACTTCTTTAATAGAGAATTTTTAAACAGGTACATCTCTCTGGGAGCCCACAATCGTGCCGGCTAATGATCTAGACAAAGCAATGAGAGACAACACAAGAAATTCAAAATTGTACAAAAAAAAAACCCCGCCCATTAATTCTGGTCTGATAAGAAAAATGGGAACATAGAAAACAAAAGATGGTCTGTAGATCATCTTAACTGACTCTATGCTAGACCTCACGCCCATCGATCCAGTCCAGAAGGAGAAGAGCAACTGTACCCACTGGTAACACCAAAGTTTACTCAGTCTGTTTCTATGCCATCTGTTCAAGTCCCTTAACACAGCAATGCTCAAAAGGTCTGTGTGCAAGGAGCTACCTGGGGCGCCTCCGGAATCATCACACTGGAGCTAAATAAAAGGGGAAAATGAAGAAAAAACTAATAAAGGAAAAGAAAAATGTAAAAATGGTGTGTGTGGGGGAGGGGGGAGAGATCAAGGAATGATGATCAACCAAAGCAAAGTCTTCCCTATTGAAAAAACAAGGAACGTGGTGAGAAGCTCTGAAGCTTAAGAGAATGCATCCTTTTTAAAGATTTTTCTCTCTCTTTTTTTTTTTAAACCTTTTTTCTTGGTTTTTAGCTTTTCTTTTTCCCCCTCCTATAAGTGTTGATTCAGTGCAATGCATGGAACAATAAAGGGGTCCCCCTTGGGTTTTCTTGCAGCGTTTCTGATCGACGCATGTCGGGCGAGCTTTAACTGGTGTCCATGGACTCCATGTTGGCCGAGGAGGAGTCCCGCTGGATGCTGTCGAAGATGGCGGCCAGCTCGGGGTTGGAGCTGATCTGTGACTGGAACTCGCTCATCAGAGGGCTCTTCTCCGCCTCGGGGATGGTGAGCAGGGCGGCCACAGCCCGCATGGCTGACCGCTTCAGCTCGTCCTGCTTCTCGAACTCCTGTTTCACGGAGTTGGCCTTTACCTGCGAGGAAGCAAAGGCAGGGTTAGGATGCCACCAGGACCCATCCCCCTGCAAATGGGCGGGGCCTGACTCGCGCTGTGGGCCAGCGTTACCGCTCACCTTCGTCGTGCATGTAGCCCGGAGCGGCTCCACCAGCCGGTCCAGCCTCTGCAGTACAGCACTGGGACACAGAGACGACAGTCTGGCCAGCATGAGGAACGTCAGCATCTGCAAAGATCAAGGGGGCGGGGAGAGGTCAGAGGTCAGCATGGGTTAAAACAAGAAATTTTCATTTGACTGAAAATCTTTCCTGGCAAAAAACAATGCCAGCAATTACTGAAAATGTGGTGTAGTTGGGACACAGACTCTTTTGCCTAATTCTACACAACAAACACATTTATAAAGTATATTAATCTAAACATCCTGTGTAAGGAGAGAAGGGAGAATCTATGAAGCGACAAAATGCAACGCCTAAGCAATAAATGTTTATATAATGGAGGTATCTGGGTGTCCTCCTCAAATTTAGTGAATCCTGGTGAGTTTTAAAAGGTATGAAGCTCTCTTGTTTTTATCAGATTCACTATCCCAAAAACATAAGCAGTAAGATTACCTGCTTTAAGTAGGTATGTTACAAAAATATTAAAAGTCCAAAAATGGCAAATTCACGCCATTGGATAGAGCCTTTATATAAACAGAACAACACCATCCATGTTAAGACTGGTTTAGAAATAAAAAAGTAATGACATTTTAAATGGAAGAAAAATGCGCCTTTTTTCTCTGACTGTATTAAAGGTAAATGAAGAAAAGTCTGTGATCGGTAGAGAGATTATTCAATATAAATAACGATAACTTCTATATTTCACTACAAATAAAAAAAATTGAAATGTAGTCACTTTATAGTATGGACATGACATTATAATATTCAAAATGAATGAACGAATGAATATTTAATGATGAATCTTTAAATTAATAAATAAGTCAGGTAATCTTTATGGTGAAATTTAACTACATTTCTATTAATATTCTGAATTAAACTTCATCAGAATAAAGATAAAATACTGAATTTATCTTGCATCTACCTGTGAAGCTCTTCCGACTTCCGATGTCTGAAATACAGGGGGTCCCCGCGTTACGACGTCGATCCGTCATAAATCGATTTTCGGTGTAAAGCGGAACATACGTACACATTGTACACAAATAACGTACTGGACGCAGTTATCATATCCTAACACCTATCCTGACACCGTCCTCCTCGGTCCCGAGCTGCGTAACCGTGTATTCTTCCGCCACGAACACTAGGTTCCGTTTATGAGGCAGAACCACTTAAGTTCAAACAAGGCTTATACAGTACATGGGAGATGTGTCGAAACACAAAAAATCGTAACTTCGTAACCTGGGGACCGCCTGTAATAAGGTTTATGTAGATTAAATCGGAGCAACGTCTTCGGCATGACCAAACAAGTTGAAAACATAAACTTGACCAAAACAAACTGAACTTAGGCTGGAGGGAGGTAACTTTGCTAGTAATGTCCAAAAATCAGAAGGTGTGATGACCCGCAAGTCAATCAAGTGACACCGCTGTCATCCATCCAGCGCTGATGATCCAGTGAGAGGATCATATTCCGGCCTCAAAACAGATAGCACATGCGCGTGTGGTTTATGATTTGACGGATTTTTTCCCCCCAAAAAAATCAAATGACGGAAAGCTGTTAGCTGCGAAGGATTCGCAGCCCGGGGGAGACGGTCACTCACCTTGATATCGTAATGGTCTTTGAGTCCGTCTTCCACGTGGTTTAGAAACTCAAAGATGTCCAGTCTGTCGAGACAGCTGTCTAGAAGCGTGTACATGCACTCGAACGCCGCCTTTCGGATATCCAGGCCGTCGTCCACCGTGTGCTTGAACGGGCCCATCTCCACCTAAAACGTAAAACAGCAAACCTCAGCGACCTTTGAACTTCCAGCAGGGTCGGCGCTTATGTGGGGCAGTACGGGCACACACACCTCTCTGATCAGCTCTTTGCGCACTTTGGTCTCATTGTACAAGTGAGGGAGGACCGTGTCCAAGAGGTCCCGGATGAGGGAGGGCTTGTTATGAGCCGCTGAGTTGAACGTCACGAGGGCCACTCGTCGCACGTTGAGGTCCGGGTCTTCCAAAGTTTTCAAGAAATCACCTTAAACAGTTCAAAAAGAAGAGAAAACGATGACATGCAGTGCATCGAAGGTCAAACTGTGGGAGTGGGAGGCCAGAGGCAAGTGGGAACAGACTCTGCTGACTGGAAATCACTTACCTATGCAGTTTTTCAAGAGGGGATCAATTGTCTGTGGGTGGTCTGAAATTGTGAACTTTACAGCGGTGACTACTGAGCTTCTGGCATAAGAAGAACCTGGAAAGGAATAGACCGTTAAACAAATTCACACAGACACAAACCGAGATTTATATTATTCCCACCATTTTCCTACTACTGGTAAGTGGTATCGTTTTGTAGCATTTCCTGAAATGCTATTTCTATAGTACTACAAAGAAGCTCAGCCCTCATTGTACTACGGCTTTCAAGTAACCCAGCTCAGCGGTCCTCAGCGGTCCTAACCGGACAAAATGGGAAGTCCCGGACCGATGGCTTCCGTACCCCCGGAGCGAGGGTGGCACTCACCTGATAGCAGGTAGCCCTTAAGCCGGGGCAGCAGCGTCTCCGGGTCTATGAGGGTGAGCTTGCCCAGGCACTCGGCCACGACGTTGCGTGTGCCCTCCTCTGTACACTCGCAGTGCTTGAGCAGCAGCGTCCACACGCTCTCCACGTAGGGCTTGAGGCCGGCCACCGACGCAGAGCTGATGATCTCCTTGAGCGAGTGGAGGAGGAGGTACTGGCGCTTGGGCTGGCCCGTGATCTCCTGCAGCACGAAGGGCAGGTACTCGGGAAGGTTCCCCACGCTGATGCTGCCCAGCGCGTACGAGGCGGCCGACTTCACCTCCTCGCTGGCCGAGGAGAAGGCGTCCAGGATGACGGTCTTCAGCTCGGGCTGGTTGCTGAGGTCCACGTGGTGGCCCACCTCGCCGAGCGAGAGCAGGGCGAGCAGGCGGATGGAGTCGGTGGAGCGAGAGTTCTTCACGTCCTGGATGAACTGGCCCACCACGGCGGGGCCCTCCTTGGGGCAGGCGCGCGTCAGGGCCGCCACGCACTTGGCGATGGAGTAGTAGGACTGCTTGTGCGTGAGGGCGGTGCTCTGCGCGTACACGGGGCCCGTCAGCATGCGTAGCAGGTCCATGTAGCCCAGGCTGGCCGTGCCGGTGCCCACCAGCGCCTGGAAGAACTCCAGCATGGCGCTGAGGGCGCCGCCCTGCAGGAGGGGCGAGCGGACCAGCGCGATCAGCTCGCCCAGGATGGAGCCGCCGATCTTGGACAGCGAGTCCGGGTGCACGCGGGCCAGCGTGGTCAGGAAGCTGATGGCCATCTGAGACACGTGCATGTCGCTCTCGCTGATGAGCGGGGGCAGCTCGGCCAGCACTGCGTCGATCATCGCCGGCGTGACGCAGTCGCTGTAGTTCTTCACCAGGATGTCCAACGCCGCCAGCGTGCTCAGCTTCAGCGCCCGCTGGTTCTTCCGCAGGAACGAGGCCAAGATGGGCACGGCCTCGCCCAGCACGGGCCGCAGGTCGATCTTCAGCGGAGAGCCGGCGATGAGCGTCAGCGCCTTCACCGTGGTCAGCCTCGTGATCTCGTTCTTCAGACGCTCCAGGAAGATGTGCAGCGTCCCGGGCAGGTCGGCGCCCAGACGGTCCCCCAGGTTGCAGATGATCTGACCCATGCAGGAGATGGCACGCTCCTTCACCTCCTGGTCGATGTCGGCCGCCTTCAGACGCTTGATGGTGCAGGCGAACAGGTCGCTGATGTAGGGCGAGGCGTCGAAGGCGTCCGTCTGGTCCAGCGGGCGGATCACGCGGACCAGCTGCTGGGTGACCAGCAGGGCCTCGGACGTGATCTTGTAGAAGGGGTCGCCCACGCAGGCCACCACAGGGGGCACCAGGGCCTGGACGTGGGGGTGGAAGACTTGGGGCTGGTGGTTACACAGGATCACGTATAAACAGGACAGCGCGTCAATCTTCAGATTGGAGGAGCTTGATTTATCGTTCAGAGAGAATATGATTCCTAGAAGTAAAAAAACAGAAAAGGGGAGAGGGTTGCAATGTCATATTACTGCTCACAAATGAAAACCTTAAAAAAAAAAAAAAGACTGATATAAGCAACAGCAGGCAGATGTCACATGTTTTTAAAATCCTCCTCTTAGCAAAATACAACAGCCCAATGCTCATCTGCACGGTGGAAGCCGGGCGGGAGCCCCGTCCTGGGTGCCACGTACCTGGGATGAGCACGGGGACGTGCTGGGTCAGGGCTCCAGGCAGCACGTTGACCAGCTCCGTCAGCATGTTGAAGCAGCACTGTCTGGTCTTCACGCTCTTCTCCTTCATCTGTTTATGCAGAGCTTTCACGATCATGGGCACCTGCGCGGACGGCAGAAGCAAGCTCGCGTGAACGAGGCCGTCGTCGTTTGAGCAGCGGCGACAGAGCACGGACCAACGAAACAAACCGAGCCGGGCCGTCGGACCTAGAGCGGGTGTGTGTGCGAGAACGCGGGTCACCTGACTCTGCAGCATGGTGAGCGGTGTCTCGCCCTGCTCCATGGCGTCCGGGTCGCACAGCCAGCTCTGGGCGGGCCGCGTCTGCTTGAGGAGGGACAGGTAGGCGTGGAAGACGTCGGCCTTCACGTTCTCCTCGCGCTCCTTGAAGCGAGCGGTCAGCGCCGGCGACACGGTGCGGTAGAACTCGGGGAGCATCTCGTGCCGCGTGCTGACCACGGCGTCCAGGCACTTGGCCGCCGCCCTCCGCACCTTCCAGCTCATGTCGTCGTCGTCGCTGTACTCGTCGTCGCTTCCTGAGGGAGACGCAGACTGGGCCGTCAGAACTCGGCCTCGTCTCTACAGTTCAAACCAAACTACCGACTTCACACACCAACGACATCAGTTTAGTACGTACAGCAAGAGACACATGGAAGTGTTTATGTATTCCTGCTATTGTCAGACAAGCGTTTAAAAAGTAACTGATTGAGAGTGGAAAACTGAGATTGTAGTCTTGTGAACACTTGTATGTGGATCCAAGCGGCGGAAAGACAGACGGACAGCGCCGACTACAGCCAGGCTCATGCCAGCCGGTACTGCCGCCAGCTAGTGAGGACCTAGCGTGTCGAATCACGGAGGGACACAAAGGAGCAGGAAGGTACCAGGGTTGCGGGAGAAAGAGAGAGGCTGGCACAGAGAGCGCTTCAAGCTACAGAGATCAAACGGAGTCGGAGGCGCACTCCAGCACTGTTCCTCTTCAACGGGAACATCACCGCCGAACACGCTCATTCTCCACGCGCTTCTGTCTGGCTTTCAGCTTAAACGCTACCACACGGGCTCCCACGCGAACCTTCCTTAGGACTCGAATCACAAAGGAGACGGTCCTCTCTTCCAAAAAGGACTTCCACAACGCAAACACGTAGGACAAGAGTGCTTTTCACTTCGCGACTTGAGCATCAAACAGACACGCGCATCATACGCTCTTTGGATGTGCGAGAAATCACCCACTCGACTCTCGAGGACCATGGTCAGCCATCTCTTCACCAGAGATACGACTCTGAGGAGAAGAGACTGCACAGAGCTTCATACGCCAGGCCCGAAAGCTTATTCCAGAGGCTGTAAGACCAAGCAGGACTACCTTCAATTCGTCTCACTGAAGAGGCACTTCGGATGTCATGCCAACGGGGGTGGTCCATTACGCAGCATTCCCTCCCCCTTGTGAGTGGACACACCCTCCCCATCAAGGGCCGGCCCCCCCTCCCTTACCTTGGTAGTCCTCGTCCACGCCGTCTGCGTCCATGGCGTTCTCATCTTCGTCCTCGTCATCATAGTTGTAGTTGGGGTCGTAGGTCAAGTACTTCAGACAGATGTTTATGATCGTGGGCACGTGGGGGTAGACTTCTTTCGGACACCTGGGAACGAGAAGGAGAGGCTGCCAAGTTAATGGAAACGTTAGCGGCGGCAACAGACCCAGACCCGGCATGCGCGGAGCCGAAACGCCCTCATGTTCGGAGCCTGTGCTCAGCAGGACTCCACCACGACCCGCTCCCTCCTCCCCAGCCTCCCGCTCATTCCGAATCCCCGCGAGCTTATCTGAGACAACCAGGAGCCGATAATCCTCAAACGGCAAACGAACACCCTCCGTCCCACCACGCTGCTGCAGCACCGGCACAGAGTGCGACTTAACCCCGCAGAAAACCCCCGTTACCAAAGTACTGAACCAAACAAACAGAAAAGCCTCATTACCAAAAGTACTGAACAAAGTACTGAACAAAAACAAAAGCACAGTACAGAGCAAAGGACGGGGTGGCGGAGACCGGTCTCGGCGACGGGAACCCAGCAGAATGGGAGCGTGCGGATAAGCATTCCTAAGCAGGGGTCCTCACAGTGGAATTCTGGGATGCGAAAAGATGCATCACTCAGCACACAGTGCACCTCCGCAGGGTGAGAGAGGAAAATAGACCTTCCGACGAGAGCAGCATGACTGAACTTGCTGGACGAAGTTCACACCCACTCTCACCCACCGCTAGCGCGTACGGTTTCCCTGAGCCGCAGGGTTCTGACTGACACGTGCGGCCCTTGACGGGACATGCCTTCCCTCGATAGCGGGAAGACCTGCCGACATACAGACCTCCCGACATACAGACCTCCTGACGAAGGACTCGAAGGCTTGGATGCAGTACTCCCGCAGTTCATCGTCATCAATGTTGCAGAACTTCACCACCAGGGGAATGATCTTCTCCAAGTACTCTCCTGCAGAGGGAGGAGATGGGGAGAGAGAGGAGTGCGGGAAGGAGGCGGTTAGTGCTCGTTCAAAGCCTCAGCACGCTTCACCCGGCGGAGCCGAGCGGCGCCTAATCTATCCACCAACACATGGACGGCGGAACTTCACATCAGAAAACTGTCGAAAATCCACAGACTTTAGAAAAGTGGCCTGACAAGGGCTTCTTGTTCCAGCTCAGCTGAATAAACGATTTCTTAAAAGATGTCATGTTGGGGGGGAAATAAAGGGGAATGGAGAGGGGACATAATTAAAAGCAGTAGCGAGAGATAAGAGCCCAGCAGCTTGGAGGACGCGTCTCTCCAGTAATCTCGCACATCTTAACCTCCGCCGTCTCATCAAGCGGAGGCCGTATTTGTTTGATGGGTGGAGAGGCGTACGAACTCCTCCAACCTAAACAGCCCCGTGTTTCATCTCCATCACGACGGTCAGGCCCCTCCTCGCCTCACCGGGCGTGCGCCCGCAAATTGTGCACGCACACACACACACACACACACACACACACACACACACACACACACACACATGATTTTTGCTGACAAACTGGGTCGGCTACCTATGCGAGCTAAATTAAGTCTGTGGAAGATATTTCTGGTGCTCTATAAATACGCAATGAATTGTGGGAAGAGAGAGAGAAAATAAAAGACACACAACAGCAGCAAACAAAACAAAGGCAACAGTCAGGGAGGGCAATGCCAGCCCACCGGAGAAGACCTCATTATTCAGGACAAGCAAAGAGAAAGAGTCTGGTGAGGCCTCGCTGCAGGAATGGAGATGACTCCACCAATCAAATGAGGCCTCGCTGCAGGAATGGAGATGACTCCACCAATCAAACGAGGTGACGCTCTGATGAACAGCCGACAGGGCTGACACGGAGCTCATGTGTTGGGAGCCGTTTCAGATGACAAAGAAGAAAATTTAAATATATAAGTTAAAACCTTAGTTAATTCTTCTAAACATAATTAAAGAGACAATCTGGGACGTGTGAGGAGAGGTCGGAGTAAGCCTGCTTAACGGTTATCGGGGCTTGCAAACGAAGCTGCTTCGGGGTTGCGAAGTTCGCCTCAGGACTCACCGATTCTGTGGCCGGCCTGTCGGCTGATGGCGGCGATGCACTGGATGTAGGTGCGTGTGGTGGACATGGAGTCGTTGCGCGAGAGCTCGGCCAGCAAGTGCTCGATGAGGTCCACGAAGACGAGGTTGCCACAGCTCATGACCAGGTGGCCCAGGGCAATGATGGTCCTCTTGCGGACGGCCAGCCGAGCACTGGTCAGCTGGGGCAGCAGGCAGCTCAGGATGGAAGGGTGGAAGTTGACCAGCAGGCCTCCTTGCCTGGAGAAGAGAAGGACAGCAGAGCGTTCGAGAGCAGCCCAGGAACCCCCAGATGATGCAACTTCTCTGCGGCGTCACTGGTAAGCGGTTCAGTCACTCTGACAGGCGTACAGGTGAGGCGAGCGTTACTGTAATTCAACAGGAACGCTTGAAGGGTTGTGTCTGGACACGCACACTACTTTAACAGCTCTGGGAGGAGAAGACTCCTAAAAGAATTTCTAAAGACTGCAGACACAAAATGATTTTGCTTCTAGAAGCCTTACAAACTCTTATTACTGACCAATTATTCACACCCCTCTCTTTTCTTGCATTTTCTTTTTCCAAAAGCATCTATATGAAGAGGCCAGTATTTCAGTAACTGCTTGAGAAAAATTATTCCATATGCCAGCATTTACTAAAATGGTTAATACTGACAGCTGGAGTTTAACAACCTTTTAATAAAAAGGGCCATTTATTTTGGCGTCTAACGTACTGCAGGTTATAAATAGAGACATATGGGAATGTAAAGGACACTGGATATTGTATATGAGCACAGGCAAACCAGTAGCTGCGAGTGAGTGAACGGAGTCGAACCAGTAACAGCTCTGGTTTGAGCGCACCTGCACAGCATGTCGGCCATGATGTCCAGAGCCTCCAGCTGCACGGACACGTCCTCCTGCTTGGCGATGGCGCTGGTCAGACGGCCCGTGATCTTTTTGCACACGCTGGCGGCGAGGGCGGAGCCTGCGGAGAGAGACGCACCCGGGTCAGGCCAGCCCGTCGGAAAAACCGCAGTGGTGCGCGCGCTGCCGGCCCTCGAAGCGAGAAGGCTTGCGTGAGGGCGGTCAGCTGTGCCAACACACGGGGGGTGTGGGTGGAGATCACGAAAACGGGTGCGTGGGGCTTTACCGCTGGACGCCGGCGGCAGCTCCCCGATGACCGTCTTCAGCCCGATGCTGGAAATGTCCCGAAGCTGCTCTTTATCTGATAACATGTTGGTGCACAACGTGTCCACGATGGTCTCCACCTGGTACTCCTTCACTTTGCTCACAAGTGGGCCCAAACTGCAACGCAAACCACCACACTGTGAGAGCAGCAGAGTGTCGTAGACTTTTTATACACCCGCGTCCAAGTCACTGCCGCTATACATCCCAAGGCCTTGGTCAATAACATTGTAATACAGCTTGCAGAAAAGAGGATGAACTCAATCTTGCTCTCTCTCTGATGAAAAATAGAACTGATTTAAAAGGGCAATACGAAAAATGTCTCAACAATTATTTTCAGAGAATAATATGTAGCATAATGTGTCGCAGAACCATTCAAATGAGTCAGATCAGCTCTCACTAATATGCTGAAACCTACTTGAGAAAACAGGAAGGTCCGTTAAAGGGCTCATTCCACACGTCATGTTAATTAGAGAAGGGCACACTCACTCACACGCAGGTAGTTCAGGCTAATCAAAATCATGGTTACATTTTTGACTAAACGCATCAGTAAACGATGCAGTAGAGAAGAAGCATCATTGTGCCACTCAGCTACCTAAAGCAATACGAAGTTCTTCCGGGGGGGGGGGGACTTTACAGAGACGTTGCCTTTGAATGTTTGTGTACTACACTTGTTAATATACATGTACTGTTGTATTGCACTGTATTTGTATCCCGTACATTAAGTGTGTTGACCGCATGGAGTTCATTAAATATTTGGGCGATGAATCAAACAACAAGTAATATTTAGTTTAATAATATTAGACCCTATGAGAGGTACGCGTTTAACCGTGTCTGCAGTCTGAAATGTTCACCATACCATTTAACAGCCAGGTTCTGAACTTCCCCGTTTTTGTCTTCTAGAAGCTTGAGGATCATCTTCACCACTTTCCGCTCACTGTCATCATCCAACTTGATGGAGTCTTTCTGCAGCTCCGACATCAGGTCATTCGTGGCCATGAATCTGCAGGAACACAGAGCTAAGCAGTCAAAAAAGGGGAAACATCTCTGCATCTTATTTTGACTCTAATGCCTAAAACACAGGGGAAAATCTTCTCTGTGTAGCACCCTTAAATTCTTGATCTCTGTGCTCAGTGGATGGGATGTGATGGAGAAAAGCCAAACTCCGATCCAATAGCACTTATAGCACAAAGGAAAAAGCTCAGCAGAAAACAGGTTACGTTAATGTTTGGCTATAGAATAACAGCACATGCTACTGGTCCCTGAATCTGATGATGGGTGGCACTCGAATTTTAAACTACATGGAATATAGTACAGACGCAGCATCTGTGAAGGTACACGGCTGAAACACGTCTGCCTCGCATTCTGCGTGTCATGGCTTGGTTGACTCATCATAATCCTGTTTGGAATGAAAGTGGAGTGGATTAGCTTTCAAACACCAATCTTGCCTCTCCGTGTGAACATTAAATCTGCAGTGTGGGGGGGGGTGTCACCCAAGCTGCGACACACACCTCCATCAAACGGACGCATACGGGCTAAGTGCAGCTGCCCAGCGAGCACCATCATGCCAGGGGATCTCAGAACTGGGCAAGTATGGTATATGTGCATATGGTGTACCACCACATAAAGAATGGCTGCACAGCACCCAATCTCCCTCGGTCACTATAAAACAGTGACAAGCCCTCCCCCCAGTTATATAGGAATCGACATTAAACTATTAAAGCAGGACAGACATCTGGAACACATTTAAGACACCTGTCTAGCTCACATCTACAAACGTAATGGTACTTCCAGCCCAAATCTATGTTTAGGATTGCAAACCTGTAACCATCTCAAAAGATGTTTTCTCCTGTAAAACACTCAACGGAGCATTCTGTCATAGTGTCGGTCCTCCTACAGCTCACCTAGTAGAGCAGGATGAGCAAGTTGCTAGGAACACCAAGGCCAAGGGTTCAGTCCCCAGGTACTGTCATAAATATCTAAGGCACTCTGGATAGGAGCAAATGCTGAAAAATGTGAACGTGTGTAGCGTCTGTTTCACACCAGACGGTTTGCGACTGTCCAGAAAGCTGTTAGATGATGCAAAACAGAGATCTCGGTCCTTCAGTCAAGATGGCACATATATGATAAAAAGCTCCAGCTCTGGAAGATATAATGTTTTTGTGCAAGAACCTGTTGTGACAGGGTGTGATCATATGCGATTCTTCAATGGTTTAACAAATGTTCTTTCAGATTTTGCATTACATACATTGCTTTGATCTTTTCAATTCCTGACACCTTACATTTCACTCATGTAACCCCATAAAATGGAGAGACGTATTGTATACACGTGTGCAACGAATATGTTAAACTAGGCACATCAGAACGGCAAAATGACAAGCTACCAGGACACCTGACTTTACTGTATCGGAACAGTACCAGGAAAAAAATGTTATTTGGTTCATTACCAGAAACGCAAAATGTTAAGAGAAATATAGCTGAAAGTGTCTTAGTTATCTAGCCATGTAGTGTAGCTATCTATGACAGAAGCACACAATAGTTTTCCTTGCTCATCTTTTATTTCCACCAAACAACACTGTTGCTCTTACACACAGCACTTTAAACCCAGTTACCCCTGCGCACCGCTTGCTGGTGCAGAACCAGAACCAGAACCAGCTAGCTAAGTTGATAAGTCAGCTGGCTAGCCATGCTAACCACTTAACGGCAAGATGAGCAGCTAGGATACGTGCTGTCATACTACCGGCCAACACGGATATTTTAATAAAAACGACAACTAAACATGCGTTATATGAGGGTGTCGGCTAGGTAAGCGCACAACCCGTCGCGCTGGAAATAAAACAAATAAATCAGCTGGCTAGCCTAGCCGCTAGGTGACTCGCGCGCTAATAGAGGTTGTTAGCTAGCGGCGCGAGCGATTTTGAACGCAGCGCGAGGACAGTGACCGTTAGACTAACCAGTTAGCAGTACGGTCAATATCCGACTAATATAACCGTACGGGGCACAACGAGCTCCGGGGACAAAATGAGCTTCACGTTAAACGTGACAGGAATTCGAGATACGAGGCCACGAAGCCGTGAAACGACCTAAACAAACACCGGGATGATTTGCGGCCTAGCTAGCGGCGGCTAGCCAGACAGCCTTGCCCAACTTATGCGGCGTTAGCCGGGCCAGCTGCTCGGAGCGCGGTGGCGGTTTCGTTCGTTATTGAGGTCGTTGAAGATGTGAAAAAACTCAAACGGGCGCATTTTATAACCCGCTCCGGGCCACCGACCACACACGTACCTGAAATCCTTGTCGCTAGAAGTCATTTTCTCCAGGAGGTTCGAGATGTGGTACGAGGCGCTCGCCATGTTTGCGGTGTGCCGGAGGAGCGTTTTGCTAGCGGCCACTTGTGAGTGTCTGGGCCACAATTATCCCTCCAACTTTCTCACGTTTATTTCTGTTGGCTGCGGAACAAAAAAACGCCCCCCGATTCTCCACGACTCCCGAACTTCAACTTGAGGCCCGGGCGGTGATCAGCGGCTGAAAGGTGTGAAGTAGACTCTCATCCCGTTGAGTCTGGGTGTTTGAATGGAGGTCCTACTTGGTTGTGCGGGGAGGGCGGAGCTGCGGGTCCGGACGCCGTGGTTCGGTTCGGGAGGTCGGAGTTGAGACACGCGTCTCTGCCCCGGACGGCCGTCAAGAATCACTCGACCACGGTGGACTGCGGTTCCGTGATTGAGTCATATATTGTGAGAAAACACATGTTTCTGCGTGGCTGATATTATTATATATATATATATGGGGTCATTTGTAACGTTTGGCTATGTGAATGGGCAATAATAACATATGCATCAATGTAAACAAGCTTATATTGCTGTTTCATTTATGTTTTAATTTTGTTACATTTAGCTTGAAGCTTTATTTTGAATTGACAGATGGGGGTCAGAGACATTTTACTAAAATAGTAATATTACTTCACAAATTACAAAAAAAAAACTAAAGACACACGTTGATACACATTGATACATCAATATTTCTGTTCAACTGCAATGCACATTTCCAGATTTCCAGGGCCAACCCAAGGCTCGAATTAGGGGCCGCTTAGGGGCCCCAACAGAACCAAGATATCGTGATGAGCTTATTCATTACATAAGAATTTATTGCTGAGGCGGTGGTATGAGGGGCCCCAAATGAAATTCTGCTAAGGGCCCCATAAAGGCTTGGGCCGGCCTTGCAGCACTGGGTAGTCTATGTCCATATTTATGTACCCTACGTATTTGATAATAATGACACAGTATGTATCACATATGACTTCTAGTGAACCATGTCAGTATTAGTGTAATTGTAGCCCATTTTTGTTGTTAGACTTCAGACTGAAATTCTCAACAATTTGAGATTAAAACATTTAAAAATGTGGCTTTCAAGTACACCACAGCTTCATTAGCTCACGCCTGAAATCGAATATGGTACAATTTTCTGGAAAATTCTCTGTTCTATGACTCATGGCAAACAGGAGTTCAATTAAAATAACAATGATACCTCTGTAATTAGTGCACAGCAGACCCATGCAGTGGAAGAGCTTTCTCTCCTGCTTTCAAATCTAGCTAACATCTCACAGAATGCATGGCCATGATAGCTACCCTGTGACTAAATTATTTTGGCATATATAGTACTGAATTTACAAAAAAGACTAGATAGAATGTATTTTTAAAAGTCAGTGAAGTAAATGGAATTTATTAAAAGCGGTCAGATTTCTAAAAGTGGCATTTGATTACACGCTCATCAATCTGGTGGAATTTTATTTACACTGCAACGAGAAACCAATTTGTCATCGCCCCTTTGATAGACAACAAAATAGCCCTTAGATACACAGCAAAAGCATAAACAGGAGATTGAAAAGTAACTTTAATGGTGTTGTGAAAACATGATCATCAGCTAAAAAAAAAACAATGACCGGAACATAAATGGAACCAAAACATTATATTGACTTTTCAAGCTTTATCAAAAATATAATAAATTAGGGCCATCATATGTCTGACAAGTTGCATGAATAACATGAATCATTCATAACCTTGGACTGGACTATCACAGTCCTCATCGGTAGGCAAAAATCCAGCAGGTGTCAGGAGTGTGTGTGGGTGTGCATGTGTGTGTGTGGGTGTGCATGTGTGTGTGTGTGTGTGTGTGTGTGTGTGTGTGTGTGTGTGTGTGTGTGTGTGTGTGTGTGTGTGTGTGTGTGTGTGTGTGAATGAAGGAACAAGAATTGTTGCAGTGTAGAGAATACATATATATCTATCTGTGCAATATGCTTTGCCTAGGATTATCTAAGCCTTTTCCAGGCAATCTTGTGTTTAATGGCCCAATTCGTGTGGTTGGCAGAAGCAGTGATGTGTGATGGGGAGGACGATGCATGCCTGCAGTGTTCACATAATGGCCATGTTTTCTTCTGTAGGCATTAGTGCACAGATGCTTCTAGCAAACCAGGACAAGGAGGGGAGCAGATAGACCTGACCTCATTTCCGCTAAGGTGCACAAAAATGGCAACCAATTTGCGGAAGCACTCTTATAAGGTACTGCAAAATAGAAATGTATTAATAGTGTTTATTCTGCTGGTTAGGTACTATTTACTCCTATAATTCAATGGTGGTTAATTTAAATTTGTGTTTAAAAACCCTCTTAATTATACAGAAAGAGAGTGTTACTCCATATAGTTGAATGACAAAGAGAATGGGGTGATATTAATGTAGTTTAATGATGCACTTTCTGTTTACAAAATGGCCTATCACAACTATCACATGGTAATAGTCCCCATCTCTAATAATGCCTCATTCCCTCTCACTCTTACATTCTTTCTGTCTGAAGTTCTGAAATTCTAGTTATACCTATCTTGTCTTTTTCTTTATATACAACCCTTGGCTTGCAACTAATTTCTTGCACTTAAGTAACTGTCCATCAACAAGCTGCTTCTTTCATCAGTTAATGTTTAACAAATGTCCTGCACTGGCTACCATTGCTTATTACAGATGGACTTAAGTCATTAGAATAAAAGATCTTAAAATATATCAATTAAAATATATTCATGGCACACATTGCGATTACATTATTTACTCAGTGCTGGGGGCCTTAAGGCACAGTTCCCAGCGAGCACCGTGCATTAATGAGCATTCATATGCATGCAAGCATTTTAATGCCTCATTCATCTTCACTTTCTCCAACAAGCCTGCTGATTCATATGGAGGAGGAGCTGGGCTCATTTCATTACCCCCTCTTCCCATCTCACCAAGCCTTTATCAAGGCTGACGCTGTGTAAGGAAACATGACGCTGGCTATATTCCTTTGGCAAGGAGAGAATAAAGGAACGCCACCCCTTGATGTTTACTTAGTCATCACATACGGTAGGTCAGCCATATGCTTGCTACATTTTAATGTGGCTGACTGTATTGCCTGCAAATGCTTTTTATGAGCACCTCTTAATAACTTCTACTGTTATGGTTAATATTATTGCAGGAGTGAATCAGTCTGACACTGCAGTTCAGTACTCACCTCACTCCTCTCTCTTCCTCTCCAGACACTTGGTTTACAATAAGAAAGAGAACACGGCTCTTTGGGGGAGTTTTTTGACTGGTGAGGAGTCTGTGTGCATGTATATCTGTCAGCATATGTATGTATGCATGTGTGTGTGTGTGTATGTGTGTGTGTGTGTGTGTGTGTGTGTGTGTGTTAGAAGGATGGCTCGCTGCAGATGTTCTTGTTGAATAATGGATGCTATAAACATAGTGCACAGTGGAGCCTCCCCTAGCTCTCCGACAGCCCCTATGGATTGCGTGCTCTCCTAACAGGACGTCTTCATGGCTGTGCATAACACTCATCAGCTCCACTCGCCTGCTGAGTGTTAGCGGACTGCGCACGACTTCCCAGTGTGCTATTTAGCCTCCCTCTGCAACCATCAACTTAATCAAAATGACATTAGTCCATGATTTGTTTAGATGCCTTCACACTTAAACACGATGAATGGCATTAAAGCGTTTATGTGATGCAATCACGATGCAAAATCAAATGTTCAAATCGTTTCCAAATTAATATTCAGTATTCAACAATAGTCAAAACTGAGCCTCGCGTTGGTAAACAATGGCAGACACTTTTGATGTGAGAAACACTTGCTCCTGCTCTTGGTCTATTTGTTATGATATCTCAGTAGTTTATTTTACTTGGTTATTACTGTACCTTTGCTGTACTGCACAGTGATGCGTTCCAAAACACAGGAGCAGAGCAGCGATTACAGTCTTCCAAAAATAAAAGTCACTTTGCATCCCTTCATTACTCAAGTAATAGAGATGATAGTGAAATTCATGTAGTCTCTGCACTCTGTTTTCCATTACCTGCCATCATTACATGCCTTTCAGGAGATTCAGCTATTGTCTAATTAAGCTTTACTCTTAGCCAGCCCTCTCCTGTTCACAGCACATTTTGCTAATTAAGAAACTAATTCACATTAGATGAACAAAGCCTTTGTGTTCACAGTAAGACCACATGCCATTTCACCACTGCCGATGATTTAACTGAGGTTGAAAGAGGTTCGTTTTTATTGCAAAACAGAATACTGCTTTTTGTTCCTACTGTTGTTGTTGTTAACAGCATTATATCCAATTTATATTAACCCAGTGTTGTCTGTGGCATTCATGTTTTTAGAAAGGCCATTTAAACGGCTCCTGCAAGACTTTCCACATTAAAATAAGCATGTTAACCAAGACATCAGAATGCATAGTCTGATGGTGGCGCTGTGATGGTGGTCTGGTGGTAAGGTTTCTCACTTACAGAAATATAATATCACATGGTCCTTTCCTGTTTACACAACACAGAAGCAATAAGGTTATAGGTCAGTGAACTGCAAACTTTTATATTTGTGCTCTTTTCCTAAGTTTAATGAATGACATAGCACACAGACATTTGGAAGCACTCCAGAACAATTCTACCTGCAGTTTTTGGTGATGACATTAATTCTTTCAAACATGTCACACCTTTGCATATGGTATTTCACAGAGATGCAGGTGGTTCCTGCCATTTAATCAGAGATCTGAGTGTAGAGATGTTCATGGTCTGATCTGCAGGTGTTGCCTCAGTAGATCCATCAGCCTGCTGCAAAAGGAAATCTTTTCTAATCACCTATTTTAGTTAGCAGGACCAATGATCGATCCATCATGGCTATGTGTCCTTGATATCTGCAATGGCTCTAATAGGCCACCTTAATCTCAATGGTGTCACAAATGGTTGTTCTGTGCAATGAATGCATGGCAGACACACTTGTGAGAAAGACAATTTCAGTAGCATTAATGATTTCATGAAACCAGTGAAAAACACCCTGCAGCTCATAACTGGACTTTTCTCCAGATGAAATGTGGGACATGTATTGAATTATTGCATTTATTTGTCTTTGATAAGTCATCAAAGAGAACTGGAGGTGAACTAAAGATGATAAGATTGTAATTATTTTCTTCTCTCCTCCTCATAGTTCTGCTTCAGGGTCTAACACTTTAAACATGACTAATTAGGTCTGCATTAAAAAGTTTTTTGTTGGAACATAAAACAAATAGGCTGTAACACTACATTACATAAAAAATACATTTTTGCACTTTATGACAATTTTATGACATTATAATATTAAAACAGAAAGTTAAGGTTCCCAGGTTATCCGTGGAACCAAACTGCACCAAGATTTCCAACAGCGCTGGATTTTTTATTTAAGATTACACTGTTTTCATATCATAGCATTCATTTATCAATGACTTGGTAGGCAACGCTTTTGAGGTCTAGTGATTCATATGTCTCAGCATATACTGCCACCGGCATTGTTCGTATCATCGTACATTCAGTCACGTGGAACTCATGACTCAATTTATTAGACAGTTCAGAATAAAGTTCTGGTGCCAAGACCTCACAGGCAAGTCTTTTGTTTCATGCACTATGGGCTGGGTGCCACTGAGAAGACAAATTTAAACAATACAAACTAAATGGTACATTACTAACATTTAGACTGTATCTGTCCTGTATTCTGACATTGATTCATTTCAGTTATTTAGTCTGTTGAGTTTTATAGACATATGATACAGGAGTACCAAAAACTATTCTAAAACATATACATCTCATCCGACATAAAGGTTTTTGTAAGCAAGAGTGTGCCTGTAGATTTCAACAGCCTATGTTACTTCAAACCAAGTCAATCACATACATTATTGGCTGAAAATTAGATAGAACAAACAATAAATGTATTTTAAGGTCATAGCCTATCCCACAGGACTGATGGCTTGGGCAGAAAGCAAACCGAACCCAAGCTCTCTGTCTGACCTTGATTCCCTCCAGTTATTACTCACTGCCTGACTGATCATGGAGTCTGGGCCTTTGCACTCTGTGGGCGTGCACATCAAATTACTATTACAGAAGAGTGGATTCGCCACATCAACACAGAGTTTTAAAGGCTTGAAGCACTTTCACGTCTTTTGACATGTGGCAAAGGAAACAAAGCTTTGATAAGCAGCTGGTGCAAACAGGACATTGAACTCTGAAGGTGCGTAATACATTTACGCGTCTGGAGAACTATCTCTTTGAGATAGCATCATTGGACATGAAGCGAATCAAATGCCGATGGGTGAAAGAGGTCTGGGAGCGTTGTGCTGTATCCCACGAGCCAGCGCGAGTCCAGCGCGAGCCCTGCACGAGCCCTGCGCGAGAAGAGGCGCTGAGTCTGCACCACAGCCTGCAATCTGACTGGCGAGCCCAACACAAACACCCGTCATTGCCTCCAGATCTCACCACCACCGCCAAATGGTAGTTTAATCCATGGAACATCAGGATGTTTGACAGGCCGTATACAGCCAAGCATTTCGGATACACATACATATGTCTGAAGCTTATGGATTGCTATAGGTGATATCACAGGAATGCTTAAATATATGAACTGTCATTTCACTGTCAAAAATCAATCTTTATTTATTTTAATGGCACTGTTTCCATTATTTCCTACTATATATGTCATACTCTATTCACAACAGTGGGTAGCAAATGAAACATTTAATAGCTCAATACAGAAAAAAAAAAAAACACACTGAAAGACCAAAACCTAAATATGGCACGACCTTGACAATAAGCACCTGAGAGGTGATGCACATGAATCTGATGTACTGCTAGATGAGGGTGCCTACCTGCCCTCCAAGGGCAGAGGGGGTGAAGGAGAGCGGGAAGAGTGCTGTTAGACAGGCCGAGGGAATGCCGCATGCACTCATGTGCGTCCTTTGTCAGCCATCTTTCCGACAGAGGGACCTTGTGAATGCTTAGGCTTTTTTTTTTGGCTCCCCTCCAATCACTGTCTCTGCTGGTGCTGGCCCCGCCCCCTCCCTAAGCGTTTTAATGTTGGTCCCTCGCCGCTCCACGCTACCTGCACAGGGGCCTGCCAACTGACACTGGTGTTTTATTCCGCCACACAAACAAGTAGAGTAATGGGCACTAAAGCGCTGTGATTGAAGCAGAAATCACATTGCGTTTGATTGCCCTGAGAGACTCGAAGCTCTAGCACTAGCACATGAATCACTTTGTGTCAGGGAGGCAGACAAGCATGGTAGAACAGGGCAGACCCCCAGCGACAGAGTTGGGCCGGTCCTGCTCTAAGGACTATATGCTTCAGATCAGAGCATGAAACGGTCTGTTGTCAGTCTTTCTGCCTGCAATTTATTTTCTTTCTTTCTTTCATTTAGTGTTAATTCTTCTCTATCTCTCTCTCTTTCTCTCTCTCTCTCTCTCTCTCTCTCTCTCTCTCTCTCTCTCTCTCTCCCTCTCTCTCACTCACCCTCCTTTTCTTTAGAGCCTTGCTACTCTGACTTCTAAAAGGGGTTAGATATAGTGCACCACGCCTGCAGTCAGGTGTTAGGCAGAAGCAGCACAGGGGACCGGGGCGCCGTGGCCTCTGCGAACCACGCGTCTGCTTAGCTAGCGCGTTCCTTATTTAAAGGTCAGAATCGTGAATCAGATTCGGCGGCGAGACTGCTATTAGCATTGACAGCTGAGAGCAAAAATGCCATCATCCTTGTCACCTGCATCATTATGCAAGGCGGGTTACCGCAGTGTCATGACAAAAGGACATCGCTGAAACAAGCCGCCAATATAAATGGCTACTAATTATTTTTCTATAAGCAGTAAATGCTTGAACAGAGGGACCCATTCACACATCATAGACAGGCCCATTTCTATTTTTTTCCCTGTGCCTTTTTACCACATTTAGCTGTGGCAAGTCACTGTGTTTCTGTACTCTGCCACCCTGCGATCATGGCACACCACCTGTGCACAACCCTGTTTTCCGCTAGCTGCGGCTAGTACCTCAGAAAATGGCACAATTAATAACTGCAGAAATATTTTGGAGTCACGGTGGTCATTATCCCCGCTTCTTTCGACTCTTCAAATTCACAGCTGTGACAGCAACAGAAAGATTGTGGCCCTGATGAATAATTGCACAAGAATCTCCAGGAAACAAAAGACTGCATTAATATCAATCAAACACTGACAATAATTGCTTGAATATCTTCCTGTGAAGTTCCAGTGAGAGTGCTTTGTGCAGAAGATAGATGACAAGTTCAATTATCTGGAAGGTAAATGCTAAACGTCGGAAAAAAAATTAGACTGTGACAATATTAGTCTTATGACGAAAAACTGAGAAATAATTTATTGTAACTTTAGGACATGAACTTTCAGTACTAGCAGTCATTTAAGAAAGGGTTATTACGACTTTTAGACTGTGCTTTCAAGGTGGATTCTAAATTGGGACAATTTCCAGAGCTCATTTGATTCTGCTAATAAGCTGCTAATTGCTAATTAACTGTTCTGATAATTATGCATAATGGATAGTTGATGTGCAGAATTTTCCCCTGAATTATGACAGGAGGGGGACTGGCTAGTAAGGAAGGTTAGAGGCTTCTAGAATTTGAAGCACTTTGCTTTTTGATACGTCAGCATGGCCACACAGTCACATGTCGTGCTTCGGTGACAAAATCCATTTTCTCCCCTGCACTCACCTCCAAAGCTCTTCATCTCACCCAGCTGAATGCAGGTGGAAATTTGCTGAAGCTCTCAAAAGGTTGGACGAGCTTGAAATGGGCTGTTGCCACAGACATGCAAAGTAAGAAACACAGAAACGCAGCATACAGACGTAAAACGTTAACATGCCCCGGGGGAACATCATTAGTTCTTTTGTCTGTCAGCCTTCTTGTGGTGTTACTGATGCCTTTAAGATTTAGGTTAGTGCATAACGATGCTTTTTTTTCTCTTTTAGCCTCTGCTAACCATTGCTATTTTGCTAATCCATGTATTACTTAACCATAGGGACCATCTCTATTGCACACCAACAGGAACTGAGGAACACAAATTGGTTGTAAAGCCCTGAAAGTGACATGTTAGTATGGCAGCAGATACCATGGGCGTGCCATTTCCACTAAGCATGCTCCGCCCTTGCCTTAGCCCTTTATCCATGAAAACCAATGACTTCCTTAAACACACAGACATGCCCCTCCATTTCCTTCAGTGCGTCTTGCACCATGTGTCTCTGGATGTTGCCTCAGGGGTGAGTGGTTGGATGGACAGATGAAGGACGGGCGGTGAAGCCGGGACCGCACTCCGCGCCTCCGTCTCCACCCAGCAGGCCTCATTAGGGCATCCCTACACCCCTCAGCGTAGGCTTGTGACCGGAGTGAGAGCTGCCAGAGCCCCTCGGGTGGAGTTTGAAAAGAGAGGGCTGAGAGGGCAAAGCACTGTTGGCAAAAAAGGAACGCTGGTGCACTACAAAGGCCCCCGGAATAGTCTCCCTCCAGTTAGTGACAGTCATTCATGCATCATCAAGCTTCGGTTGCATTGAAAATGTTGGGCGCCTTCCTTCTTGGATGTAAGAACAAAACAGAAATAAATAAACAAGTGATCAAATATCTTAAATCAAACCAACCATTAAATAAACAAATAAATAAAACCTTGGTTACATAATTAGTTCAAACAAGTTATTTAATGATTACAAAACATCAAGCATCAAGCATTTCTGGCTAAATTCATTAAAATTCCTTACAGTCTTTTCTGGTTACATTGTCTAACAGGGTAAAGTTTTATTTACTTCCAGGAAGCATGTTTGTTTTTACGATATCGGCTTATTTACTTCCAGGAAACATGTTTGTTTTTATGTTATCGGCTTATTTACTTCCAGAAAGCATGTTTGTTTTTACGTTATCCATCATAGTCTATTAAAAAAAATACTGACTTTAGTTAATATGTTATTAGACAACATGACTTAATTTGAATAGTATTCACATATATATATATGGTTTTGCACTAATAAAGTAAAAAATGTCTATATATGCAATTCTGTTTGAGACAGTAGATATATTTGATTAAGAAAAAAAAAAGATTTGGCAATTAATACTGAAAAAAATGACATGTATGATGTCAAACCAAGCTGCAGTCATGCAGACCCCGCGCCCCATAATATGAATGAATGAGGACATTGCCTATTCAGCTACAACGCCGGAGCAGACCATTACGGCGCCGTTCACACTTTTCAAATTCAGATTGTTTGATTTATCGCAAAGTACCGAAATGAAATATTTACATTTTCCATGAGTAGATTTTTTAATGAGGTGTATCAATAAAATATCGGCGGTGAAAACGACATCGGGAGGGTGCCGTGCGTGTCGGGGTGTAGTGGCCACCTCCACGGCGCCGTCTGCTCGCCCCTCCACAACGAGGCGGAGGGAGACGCGGCGTTCAATTACACCGGTCACCGAGAAAAGGAGGAGACCGGAGGGAAATGAACGCGAATGGAGCCCGTTCCGGTACCGAAACGCGCCTGAGATTTATCTTTAAGACACTGTGACTGCGAACAACGCTACGAAAAAAAATGCCGGGTTGGAAAAAGAACATCCCTGCGTGCCTACAAGCCGAGCAAGAAGAAGGAGGTAGGCGCTTCAACACCGCGGTTCTGCTCGCGGTTTCACTCGGCTCGGTTCCCCACAGTGTGGTAATGCCGTGTAGAGGAGGGAAAGTTGGCTTATTTATCCTCCCCCCGGCAGTTTGTTACAGTAACTGTCAAGACAGTTGTTGTTTTACGGCCAATTGCTGGTGTGTTTCACACCCTATTGTGTCAACTTTTTTGTTTTATTATCACTTTATGCTTCGGCGAGTGGTTTCGCGCACTGCCTCGCGCGCTGCCTCGCGCACACGGTGTTTACCGGGCCGAGAGGTTCGGTCGGTCGGCACTTGTTCGTCGGTTCGCTGTTCATTCTGAAAACCGTCGTCCTATAGTCAATATCGCCGGTTGTTTTTTTTACGTTCACACGTAGCTCGAGGGAATAGGCTATTGGTTCGCTCGGTTCGGAACCCCGGTTCGGCGGACACGGTGTTAAACGTCTCGGCATGTGTTGTAGAGCTTTGTGAGTCCCCGGTGCTTTACGTCGCCTACGGTCCTGTCCTTTCAGTCGCTACTCGGAAGTTAGCCGGTGTATGTGCAGCATGAATGGCCGTGTTGGTTATTCTTGTGTATTTGACCCATCCACAGTGTTTGGACACGGAAACGTTGGGTTACCGGGTCACTACCGACACTTTGGTCGTTGGTCAACCGCTCAAAAGTATCCGCGGCTGCAGGGCACGCGCTGCAGTTCGCTACAGTCGTTATTTACGCAAGGAGCAAATGTGCTTAAAGCAAACGTGCGCTGCTCCTTGTGCGTTGCTTTACTTTGGCTCTTTAGACTTTAGACAACACGCCTCCACCAGCGCTGAGAATCGAATGAAATGTGATCCAGCAGAGCCATGCACAAGGGGTTCAGATGTAGGACCGGTGTGTGTGTGTGTGTGTGTGTGTGTGTGTGTCAGAGCAGTAAGTAACCTGCACTTGACCATAGACTACAGTAGGCTGTGTTTTTGGGCTGAAAACGAGCAGGTCAGAGCAGGGGCAGTTTGGCCATGCTATATAAAAGTCCATGGTGAATCTAATCTGCACATCATTACCATGAGCTAGGCTTCTGCTGTCTAGATTTTATAGTCATATTGGAAGGATTATCTTGTATTTAATTGGCCTGGTAATCATGTTGCCATTTACAGCTTGTCAAGACTTCTCCACTGGCGTACTAATAGACAAAACTAAGGATTTCTGTTGTGGTAAGCAAATTGTAGATTATTCACCATACTCTATAAATGTTGGTAATGTGCAATCTGCTCATCATTATATGAATTGTGGGTTCTTTGTGATTGATCCATATCGTGTGTATTTGGTTAGTGCTGCGATCGTGTTTCCCTCTGAAGCCCATACTTCACTGCGGCTGTGCAGGAGTGGAGGACTCAGAGATTCACAGGGCAGACGCAGAAATGTGAGCTCTGTCAGGGTTTATGCATTCTGATGTCAGGAAACTCAAATATCTAGAGAACATTTGGCCCTACTCTCTGTTGTATGTCAAGATTTTCCTTGAGTTAGTATCATTACGTGCCATCATAGCCGGTGCTGGTCAGACAAGCTTATTAGCTTTCAATGGCACTGCAGATGTAACAATAGGCCTGCACTGATTCGAATAGCTACACTGTGATCCGAACCATCCAGAATTTAAATACAGTCCCCGCCCACTTTATTAGAAACACCTTGCAGGTCTGTAGAGTCTCCACAGGCCATCTGTTGCCATGCAGTTTGCGGCACTCTGTAGCACCTCATCAGTGAGCAGTTTCTGGCCACCGGAACTGTTGTTTGTTGGATATTTTAGAGTGGTCAACCACTAGGATACTTTTGGGTGGTTGGCTGCTTCCAGCAGTGACACTGACGTATAAAAAGCCCAGCAATCTTGCTGTTCCTTGGGTTCAGTTACAGCAGCTACACGACAAACGGCGTCGGTGCTGAAATGGTCCACCACCCAAATAATGCCTGATGACCAGGGGTCCTTTTCAGAAATGGACCGCAATGAACCACAAGGTGATAAAGTGTGTACAGTGACAGTTATGCTGGAGATGTGCTAGAGTATTTAAGATGTGTAGATCACAGTGACCTGTGGTAGTTAATGTTAATGTGCCAGGCGAGAGTAAATCCATTTTGAAAATAGCAAAGTCAGTGCAACTATTTCTGCATGAAATGATCATTAACATGTTTCCCCACATTGTTTAAAGAGAATGGTAATCATCTTAAGGTTTTTTTCCAAACGGAGCTAATAAATGTTTATCATCAACCTGGTTTTATAGTGAGCTGAAATGGAAGGATACCATTGTTCCCTAATTGCTAAAATAGGGGGGAAAAAAAATCACAAATTAAAATTGTGTTGTATCGTGGTAAAGCAAAAAGCTGTAACCCCAAATTGGTGCAGTCATACTGTTAATTGTTGTATCAGCTCATAATCTATTAGGTAATGCCTTTGAAGATCTGGAATAAACAGTTGCAACAGATAATGGCACTCTATCATGGTACTAATGGCATAAATTTTCATGATGCATACAATGTTATTGACTTAATTTGCTGTTTTCCTTTCCTAATCCCTCTTCAGTGTACTTGTGAGGTGGAGGTGTGCATGGGAGAATCTTGTGTTTGTTCATACAGGAGCTGCTGGTTTGAGCAGATATGTTTAGTAATCAGAAATGTACACCAAACATTCAATGCACAAATCAAGAAATGGCTGTCTGATTAGCCCTAACCAGGAAGTGTGTTGAGAAGGAAGGCAGGGAGAATTACGCTCCTCTGAACGTAATTATGGTGATGCTTTTGTTATTTCTCATTTTGATGACAAACTTGCTGTCATAGCATCATATGCAAAACGTTTCAGAAATGTGAGATTTACGTTGAGTCTGAATGATGCAAAAGCATGCAAAATTTCCTAGATTTGTCACAGCTGCAAAAATAGGCCAAAATCACGCAAGTGCACGCTGTACTAAAAGCACGTCGGTCGGCAACAACCAACTGGCTAACTAGTCACATGAAAACACTCATGTTTGATAGGGCAGAAGCTAAGGTACAGAACGCTATGTTTGCGTGCACAGCCAAACCACGACATTAAGGACTAGGTTAGGGCCTTGCCCCAAGTTAATTTTAGCCCTAAGTATTTAGTGATAAAGGGCATCATCACCGACATGGGGAAAAATCAGATAGCTTTACTGATGGGAAGTTCACAGGCTTTACAGTTTTTAACTATCTTCAGTTACTGCATTACTAGTTAAGTGCAGCATGAGTTAATATAGGACTAAACCTTTTAGGTCACAGGTGGAGTGGTGTAGAAATGGGAGAGGGGCTTAATGGCAGCTTCTCTCCATTTTCACAGGCTTTTTAATTTTTGTCCGTCTTCGGTGCTAGTGTGTGTGTGTGTGTGTGAGTGTGTTTGCCATAATAACGCTGCGGTTTCACACTGAACAGCGTGACGGCGTATGCAGTGGCTAATCCCGGGTGCTGTTAGTACCCAGCATGCAAACCATGGCGATCTGCTGCACTGTAGTCTGCCACTGTGGCATGTAATTGGGTTTGAAGAGGACCCGAGGGGAAGGCTAGATGGGTGAGCGGACCCTCTTAACAAGGCACGGATAAACAAGGGCCAAATATGTGCTGGATCTTCTCAGCTGTGGTACCGAGTTTAATTCTTCTCCTTTGCCGTGGATTTCAGTGGCAAACTCAAGGGGATCTCTTAGGCATGGCTCTGAAATAGTTTGATATTGCAATTGTTTGAATAAGCTGTGTAAAAAAAACCTCAGTTAAACTCTGTTTCTTTGGGTAAAAATCAGTACTATTTGTAAATCTGCTCTTTTCGACTTCAAAAGTGATTCCAGAATACAACGTGCTTATGCTGTGGCTCACTAATGAATTAATTACTGGAGGTGTAGTTTCCTGTTTCACTCAGTTAAATTATGGCTCTTTTCCACTGAATTATTTAATTAGGTTGCACCTGCTGCGTATTTATTTTTTGACCAGTCATGGCAGGTCTATGCACACTGCCCTGGTGTGGGCCCTTCTACTGGTAGAGTGAGGAACTCATTTGCCATCCCCACACTTTAGGTTTGGTTGCAACATGCTCGGTATTAGATGTAAATTATGAAGTGTCTGCACCCGACCAGTCACAGACAGTTGGCTAGAACCAAACCGTCTCATCTGGTTTCTCTCTATAGCCAAATGCAGCAACTGTTGCCACTTTGAACAAGTATAAAACGAAAATACAGTGCATCATGCATCATTTATGGAGGGAAATTTAATATCAAGAACAAGAGCAATTGCAGTTGTACTGAAAATGACAGTTTTCTCCTGGCAGTGTAATATTTAGTAATGAAAGTCACATTTAAGCATCCAAACATGATTATTCCTTTCTTACTGCATTATTGTCTATTCAGGGAGATCACTGTAGGCTCTGCGCTTGCCCCGTCTAAGCGGTTAGCCCGAAAAGCGCTGATTAAATGAGTGATAAAATTGGTGTAGCAAAGGGTGAATTATTGCATACAAGCAGCAACAGCACTCTGGCAGGGATTGAAGAAGAAGTACGTGTGAGAGACCTCGGCGAGAAAACTCCACCTTAAATCTCTTCTTCCTCATGAAAAGGCTTCTGATTAACCCTGCACGGGACACATTAGCCTCTATAGGACCAAATGGTTACTAGAGCCTTTTCAGGCCATTCCAGACTCCTGAGACTGGGTGCTTTTTTTCTCCACAAGAGTCAAGCTGGATATCAGGGCCAGGAAGCATTTGTGGTAGCAAAAGGTTCTTGTCATAATTATGTCGCTCGGCGTCTGTGGTCACTGCATGGCTCTGATAAGATGGATAATTTGGAGTTGTCTGGACCCTTTTTGGTGTTTCTTTTAATGTGTATAGAACAGCACTGGACATATTCCAATGCTGAACACTGATGTTGAGAGAGACGGTACCAAGCTAACCACTATTTGTGCAGAACCATTTAGCGAATTCCTACATCAAGGCATCCCATCCAAATGGTTCTGCCATCGTGAGCTCGGTTAGCTAACCATGTTGAGAAAACCGTGCCAAACCATGTTCATGCAGAAATGCAGTTGTATCGATTACTGTCCACACTCAATGGAAATGAGACTATTGTATGATACAGGTTTTAAAATGTTCGCATTCATAATTGGATCATGCATAGTTGGATGATTCACAGGAATGGACTCGGGCATCATTTGCATTGCCCCAGAACCACGTCACGCTTTGATTTCCTGCATCTCGACTGTGGAAAGTTGTCCTGATTACATGCTTCACTTTTTCTAATTAAGCAAATACTGCAGCTTGAGGCATTGTTTACAAAAAAGAAGAGTGTCTCCATTAGTCATCTCAAGATGAAGGTGTTTTTGTGGGGTGCTTTTGTCAACATTTTTGTTTCGACTGAAAGGTTGATTACTGAGGTCCCTGCAACTTCAGCGGTCTGACTGTAACAGTCTTTCTGATTTCGTCTTTCACAAAAAATAAAACTTGACCAACTCGGGGTTTTTTTTTGAATGATTGCTTTTAGAAAAGAAAATAAATTGCTTTTTTTTGCTGTTGTTGTTTTTCCCCCATCCCTCAGGTTTGCAGTTTGGCTTTGATGTCATTCATGTTTGCAGCAAGTACATACAAGTCTCAATCCACAATGATAATACAGCAGAGTGCATTGTGGGCTCATTTTGCTGGGAGCGAAAAAGCTTAGCCTGTTTTCAGCATATGAACATTGTGAGAAACTAGGTGAGGGGAAATTTTTTTGTTGCTTTGTCCCTAGTCTGTGAAGAATATAATGGCCTTGCACAATGTATTTACTGAGAGATATTGCAGTGCAACTGGTTTGGCCCCCTGGCCTCTTCCTCTGTCTTCTTGGAGACAGGTCATCACCGTTTATCTTCCCACCCTGTCTGAATTCTCCGTCAGTGTTACGAACCTCTGGAATCATGAGTGACCTTGAGAATGTGCAGGCCAGTAGGGTATGCCGTTGAACTGTTATGACTGAATGGGTCCCAATATGTGGCAGGGGCATGTAAGCTGACCTTTGGTCTCTGGGGGTCATGGCGTGCTTCTTGATTGGGGGACTGCTAGCTTTATTGCTCTGGGCATTACGCTTTGCTGCTGTGCGTTTGTGTGACAGGCTTCAATATTTTGCCTTTCATCTGTTAGCATTCACAGGAATGGAGACATGAATTATACTGTTAAAATGTTACCTTGAAGTGCTCAGGCTAGTAATGTACTATAAATCCAAGCAATACGTCCACTAACATGGATGTGATCTTTAACAGGGGGTACTGCATCTATAGCACATAGCACACACGTGATAAATACTTAATTTTTAAAAAAAGTAATAATGGGCCTGAAAGAGTTTTTAATATTTTAAAACTCTTTTAAAACTCCTATTTTAATAGGATAACAGTGCTGGGATGGTAAATAGCCTCTCAAATAACCTCTCTAATTTTCTTTCCAATATTATTGTCAGTAAATAAGTTGGATTGTGAATGTGAGTGTAAACAGAGTGATGTTAATAGGTATCATTCTGTAGCTCTGCATAATAAGATGAAATATAGTGTCACAACACTGTTGTATTCTGAAATCATTTGACTGCAACAGTTCTATATACCATGTAAGCAAACCTTCACTGGCCACTTTTATGAGTTTCAGTTAAAGGGCATTGATGCATTTATAAGGTAATAATACATTTTGAGTGTAAATACACTATAAATACGGTTTATGTAATGTGAATATTTATATATATTTCATTATTAAAAAAGGCAACTGAGATCATGACAAGTTACCATCATCAAGAAACATGTGAGTGGATAGGAATGGCCAAAAAAAGACTGATAGCCTGGATAGAGCTATAGAAAAGGTGCACCTATAAACCAATGAATGTCTGATCTCACCGAAGATTTAGCTGGTTATAGCTAGCATAAAGCTCGATTAGGCCTAACGATAAGTCAGTTTCTAGCAGTGGCAGACTGTAATACAATTCTGAGTCCTAAAAAAATAAAAAATTTAAACAATTTGAAAGCTACATTTGAGAGTCCTGATGTACTGAATTGTCTCCTAAAGTGCGATAATTGAATTCAACTGTTGCGACGTCAGAGACTTTAAAGCCCTATTAAAAATGTAACCTAACCTAGCCGGAAGGCGTTAGCTTCATGAAGGCACGAGGACGAAATCAGCAGCACTAATTGTAACATACTATCCTCTCCATGATATATGGTAAAGGGTCGGAGATTAATGGCGCAATTTGTCACTGTGGAACATGATGGAAAGAAGACCTTTTTGAACTAATGAGCCACAGTACGTAACTGCAGCTCAATCAGTATGGGGAGCGCTGCCATAACCACCCTGCTTTCTCTCTTCCTCATTAATTATGGCTGATAATTGCAACAGTGAGTACATCAGCGAGGACATCTCGTAATCAAAGGGACCCGCCCCTCGCTGGATTTATGGTTGCTCGGCTGCGTGAACTGCGAGGCGTCCACCGGGAGGCCGCGATGCCCCAGGATCGCAGCCTGGCCGTGGTTGTTTATAGTAGCGGAGGTATGTAGAAGATCTGTTTATCTGTGCTTGGCTAGCAGCATTAAGACCTGGCGTGATCAGGGGGTTCAGGTGACCTCATGTCTTTAGCTCAGCTGTGATTAAGTGAGCTGAATGACGTGCGTGTGGTACTGCAATCAGTGAACATCTCCCCAGGAGATAGTGTTTATCTCCACACGACCTCATCAAGGGGAGGAATCAGGCACAGGCAACGTGTCACTGGTTGTTTGGTTTTGTTTTTTTTTCTCCTTTTCTTGAATGTTTTGTGAATAAGATTATAGCAAACAGATTGAACTTTGATAAGTAGAAAAAGACTCTTCTTTCTGTTTAGGAAAATACTTTAGCAATCAGAACTGTATTCATGTGATCAGAATGTAGGCTAATGAATTCTTGCAAAAGTTCTCATTTGAAGATCTACCTACATGTAAGCTAGCATGAAATCCTGCAACATGTTGTCCCAATGTGAATGGGTCTGAGCACCAGCATTAAAGTTCGCGTTGCTCACAGTAACAACTCCATTCGACCCCAGTTGGGTGAGATGGTATGCAAAACCTGACCTCTCTCATCTATACCTCCCTTTAGTGTCAGGAGAGTCAGTGGACCTCTTTGGCACTGTCACAACTGTCGGCTCAAGCAGTTGTATTGATTTTGTTCTGGATCTCTGGGACATTGAGTAATTCTCTTGTCCACAAAAAAGCTGACAGCTAGACGTAGACCATTGGCTTCCACCACTCAGGAGGCCATGCAGATATCTGGGGTGACACTATTACAGCTTGATAAAACTGCAAACGCTAGGTGACTGATCAGGAAATGTTAAGTTGGATAAAGGAATATTCTTGGTCAGTTAAGAAGATTTGCATTTTAATGGAATATTTTACCTGTCAGCTCCTGGTTTTAATGTGTTTAATTAGTGGGCTAACAAATTATGTGTTCAGTTTGTGTACAGGCATGCCCTCAGGGCTCGGCACACAAAGGAACTCACTCGCCCTCCAAACAGGTCGACCTAAGGCCCACGTATGATGTCGGACCCTTAAACAGTCCGTCCTCACTGGGCGATCTGCACACACGGCCACATGAGAGCTGCAACGTCACTGCACAGCTCACACCAGTTGCTCTTTCCTCACGTTCCGTACCGGCGCACAGTTCAGCACGAGATGCCGAAGTGGCCGAGGGAAAACCCACGACGGGAGTCTCCGGTGCTAGTCCTGCAACTCCCCCAGTCTCCATTCGCTGTTAGCATGAGTGCTAGCGCAAAAGTTGTAGCCCTGTTCCCTTTTTGCGACACTCGGGCCTGCTCTTTCCCTCATCAGCTAGAGTTAACTGGGCGACATCGCGGACCACGGGCCTTAGCGTCCTGCCTTCCTTACAGGCTGTGCTCGAGCGCAGCGACTGTTATCGGCAGTGTCGCCAACACGAACGTGTCTGCAGATGGATATCCGTTCCCTTCTGTGAAGCGAATGCGACTGAGGACACACGGCTGCTGTGAGGATGTTTTAAACCAGGAAATGTAAATGGGCAAGCGAAGGCTAATTTCAAATCCAGTGGCCCGAGGAATCCTTTCTTGCCTTACGCTCGCTTGGGAAATGAACAAAGCGGGCCTTCTCCGAAGGGCCCGGTGTCTATCAAACGTTAGCGTGGCGCATGGCCACACGTCTTATGAAGGGCCCGGTGTCTATCAAACGTTAGCGTGGCGCATGGCCACACGTCTTATGAAGGGCACAATAACTGGAAGAGCAGCGTTTGGCTTTGTGCTGCTGGCTCAATGTCAGCCACACGTGGCCTTCAGGCTCCAGATGACCCATAAATGTGGACGAAATCCGAGAAACTGTGCTGCGAAGACGATTGGTCGTCGGTGTATTAATTGCATTTGCCCGCAATGAGCTGGCGAGTGGGAATATCCGTGAACGACTGCTCCTAGCTCGTTTGAAGGTGACTAAACGGAAGCATGGCAGGTTTTTTCAGTTTGCTGACAGGTCAGATATGTCCACACATTACTGCCGTATCTGCAGTGGTGGAGGTTGAGGAGAAATTGGGTCTGCATCCCAAAACCGGTCCGAGGTAGCCTGCGTCCTTTGTAAAGTACTGCCGATAGCGAGCTCGGTTCTGTTCAACAGCGATAGGCATTGTGGCGTCTGCGGAATTACGGCGGAGGGAGAATCGCATAGGACAGAAGGAACTGATAAGACCCGGGCAGGTTTAAGCCTCTAGTGGAACGGCACATCACATGGGCCAGGAGATACGCAGGTGAGGCAGAGCTGGCCGGCACTAAAGACCGATGCAGCCTCAGCATCTGCTCCGTGTGCTGCATCCCTGCGGTAAAAGCCTATGACAAAAGAGCCCAACCTCTGCATGTAAGAGAGGACGCAGCTCGCTCTCTCTCTCTCTCTCTCTCAGGAAACGGTGCCCGGCTTCTGCCGACTCTTCAGTTACAGTAACATTTTCTCCATTTGTAGGGGAAGGTTGGTGTTCTGCAAAGGTTGGTGCTGTTGTCTGAGAGGGAGGCTCCACGCCCCAGTCGGACGAGTTGTGGAGTGAGATTTTAATGTGAGGGGGCAGCTTGTGACTTGAAGGTTGTGGATGCCTTTTACAGAAAACAAGTGCAGTTCAGAGGGGAGGAGGTGTAGAAAAAAAGGGTGTGGTTGTTCAGTCTGGGGCCCGTGCACTCAGCACTGACCCACTTACACGGTATAATGGTATGGGTCTGCCGAGACTGGAAAGGCACTGTTCTACAAATGGTGGTGTTCTTTCATCACTGGAACACGGAGGTATCCTAATGTTATGAACTTTTCAGCATCTTCAGCAATTTTTGTCTTTAGCTTCTTGTACTGTGTATCTATGTGTGAGGGAGACAGAGAGAGCATGCATAAGATAGCCTTGCTGTCCTTTCCATATGTGTGTGCTTTAATGCAATTACTGCAATTTCCTAAGTGCACATCTTGTATGCAAATGACCACAAATCATATTGTGCTGAAACGATTGCCCCCATGACTATTGAATTATCCATGGTGTATTAAACACCACTAGATACAGTACATGAAACTCGGATTCTGAAATATTGCATCTGCGGACCCATATGGTGGCATAACAGATCTAATCCACTCATGCCCGCTTAGTGAGACGCAAGCATTCTGTAAACAACATAATGATGATGCTACTCGATAGGTGGGCCCCTGACAGCCATGTGATCACGCTGTCAGATTGGGGTCAGCCGCTGAGGACACATAGCCGCGACCCTCACCTCCTCTCCTCACCTCCTTACGTCCTCCCCTCACCTCTTCGTCCTGTGTGCTGAATCAGGGCCAGACTGCTGTTTTATCGCCAATAGCAGTTATTAAAATAGGCTCTGGTTAAGATCTGGTCCCACGACAGCCGGTGTTAATGATGCCAGCAGCGAAATGGCCGGGGCCGTGGCAGAGGGCGGTGTCAGCAGCTGCACACGCAGCCAAACTACCCAACGAGGCATCGCCATGCCTGCCAAGGCTCAGCTGCTCTGGGCTGATGACCCGTTATTGCACACATCAACTCCGCAGTGGCTTTGGGATGAGAAGTGGTTTTCTCTCCTGTTTGGCAGTTGTATGGAAAAATTCTGTAAAGAACATGATGTCTTGCTAATGCTCCCAGAGCTAGTCTCTGACTCTTGGGACAAATAGCAAAATTGTAGTTGAGTAATGCTGGCTGATCTGTTAATTGTTAGGTTTACTAAAAGCCATTGTTTTTATGATTGAATAAACCATAGGCAATACACTGCGGCACGTCCTCTGCACTGCGAACAGGGGTAAGTACTGGTGTGACGTTCCGTGCCACCGTTGCTTAACACATATGTGGTGGTGCAAAACAAAGGTCCAGAGCAAAGCCCTTGACATGTAACACCTGCTTTCGATTTTCTCACAAAGATGTAATCTGGCCAGGGGGGCAAAGGATTTTCAGCATGTACCAGCTGCGTGCCCCGTGCACCGAGGTTTTAAGAGTAGCTCGCTGTGCGCTAATGTCCCCTCTACCCAGCTGGTGACTCAGACATTACATGGCTAAGTCGGAACAGTAATGGTTCACCGAGACAGTGGTGGCTGCCAGCGATTGCGTTATTGACGCCGCCCTGATGGACTCGTAGCCTCTACGAGTGACTCACCGTCACCTTATCTGCCGGGGTAGCGTCAACTCTGCGCGAACAGCTGCGCGCCATCGCTGTATCGAGCGGCGAGGCTCGGGCGGCCGTGGCCAGCGCATCTCCGTGCGTTAATCGAGCATCGGCGATAGTGCCAGGACCCCTCCGGCTGCTCTTTACCCGCACGGGGGGCGCTGCCTTAGCGTGGTGTGTGCGGGGCGCCTCTGTGTGCTAACGAACGAAGCTAGCAGGGCCCACGTGCGCAGTGAGCCGTCCTCTGCTAGCTCTCCCTGCATCGCTGCACACAGCACTCTACGTCCCCCCCCAAAGCACCCCCCCCCCCCCCCTTCTACCCACCCCTACTGCACCTCCAGGGCTCCTGCTGGAGTCTGGTCCAAATCCGGACGCTTCCACCTTGTGCGCCCGTATGTGCACGCGATTATGCCCATGCTTGAATCGCGATCCTCGCTCGCGGAGGACGCTTTTGCCTCGCGTGCGTTTGCGCCACGCCGTGCCGCCGTTGTTCCCTGATGACTGATCGTCCTGTCGGGCTGTTTGCCGTGAGCTGCGAGCTGCTCTGGGAGTGAGAGTGATGCCCGACAGCTGATGAGGGGTCTAACGGGACCTGGATCTTCCGCCTCTAATTATTCATCAGGAGAGGAGCGCCGGCTCCGCCCACAGCTCGCCACAAATTGATAAATGCTTAAACAAGAAAGGAAGCTCGTAAATGGTAATAAACAGCCTGGTAAAGCCATATATTTCCCTCCCGGGAAGAGCAACAATGCACTTTGCGCCACCCTCATTTACACTGAGCAGAATGGATTAAGGGGTGTTTTGTAGCATAACTCACTGTGTTTTTAAGGCTGCCTTCAGTAGAAGACCAGTTCAGTGGGCCATCACTCAGAATTTTAGGATGTTTGCCGGTGGTCCGTGAATACTAAACCCGTCATCGTCCACACTCGCGTTGTATATCTGAACCGGATTTCAGTAATTCGTGCTGTTTTCAGTGCACACTTCCCATCAATAGTTGATGTGCGTCCTGTATTCTGATTATTTTGTAAGGTTGATACAGGTCAGCTCAGTGGGGACATTAGTATGCTGCTTCCAGTCTGCACTGTAGCTGGGGTGGGGGCTGTGGGGAGGGGGGGGGGTGTGATTGCTGAGGGCGGGTCAGCCATCTTGAGAGCTTGTGGAAATAGTGGGAGTTGTGTCTTCACCGTTTGTCACTTTCTCTCTCGCAGGCTCTTGCTGTTATGGCTGTTTCACGTCACACCAAAACGTGTCCTGACTAATTTGTGGTCTCCAGCTGTTTCCTGCCTCAGTAAAGGCTAAAGTGAGCATGGATAATAAGACCAACATTACTGAAATTACGCCTTATCACTAGAAGAAATGCTATTGAGTCGTGCAGTTTGAAGAAGAAAAAAAAAAAAAACCACGATCACAATTTCTTCTCTTCAGGATATAACCTGGCTCATTTTAGTGGTATTCCATGCAATTAAATGAATGCAGTAGAATCATCTCCACGAGTTATTTATGGTGGGCTGCAATATAAACAGTAATACTGAGTGTCAGTGTAAAACACTGTAGTAAAACAGCGTTTTGGAGCCGCTGCTGAGTTGCCAGACGGCAGATCAACCAAGATCAGATGATTTAACTCCTGCGTCTCGTGCAGCTGCAGGGCCAGCTCCTGGCCAGTGGAACGAGCCCTACACGCTGTAGTTTCCTGGCTCTCATTTGCTCCTAAGTCTCATTGCTCCAGATTTTCCCCAGGACTTGATGGCCAAATCCTCCCTAATTGGCCATTCCATGCCACGCATGTTCATACCCACAGCTGCGCTCATGTTGGAGAAGCCCGGAGATGAGCTGCAGTGGCTGAAGGGAACCAGTGGCCCAGTGGTGTTGGAGCTGGACCAACCTTCACCCTCTGAAATCCGTCCCCAGGCTTTTAACACTTTGGGGAGACTGATGAACTGTAGGCGTATAGTAGTTACCTATGGCAGCCTTGTAATGACAACTGGTGTCTGTATCAGCTAAAGAGTGGGGAAGAATGAGTATAACCATGTCATAACTTCATAACATTCTATTATACGTGAATGTAATATGTGATTTAAGAGCTGTTAGTATTATGACTGTGTTGTGTTATGAAGCTTCAGTGGCAGAAACTGGAGGCGATATCATCCACGTAGATACTTTAGATAACATTACTGAAGGTGTCAGTAAAGTCTAGATCAACATGGGGTGCAGTATGTTTGAAAAATCCAAACAGCAGTGATGTAAGAGGATTTGTTGACGTTAACAGGCGTTTACCTGTTTAGAATCAGTTCAATCACCTTTCAATGTTCAAGCCTCGTTCCTTGACAGCCGATGGACGTCATTTCCCACAGCTGCCAGAAACACACAGACTCTCAGACCCGTTCTCCTGCACTGGCTCTGTAGCCACAGCTTCTAAACGAGGATGTGACTCTTACACTGAAAGGCGTGGAGCCATCCCCAACAGGGTACGCTGAAATGGACCCACGTGGGAGTACAGTGTACACATTACTTAGCTTTCTGGTTTTTCTGGGCTTATCCTTCTTTGAGCCTTTTGATGCTAACTGGAAGAGTCAGAATGCCTGTAGGGGCTGCCTAAAATATGTTTCACCGCCCACTCCCCCCCGTCCTGAAAGACCACCCTTTTATCCCGTGGAGCTGTTGTGTGTGGTGTTACTTTCCTCGTCTGCGCGTAAGGCGTAATCGGCACCCTGACGTCACGGCCGGTTGAGCCGGCGCGGACTGATGCGGGGGAGAAGCGCCCGCTTCAGATGCTTGTTTTAGAAGCGGTTCAGGAGTTCACGTCCAGAGCTCAAGCTGGCTGTGGGTATCGCTGGGGGCTAATGTCTGGCCTTTCCTGCCAGCGGGGCTCCACGCCAACTTCTGACTTCCCCTCACTGTGGGCTCCCCCCCCCCCCCCCCCCCCGTTTTTTTTTCAGCTGTGCACAAATATGTCAATTACTCTGCTTTGGAAAAATAAAGAGACGAAGAGCAAAGGGGGGCAGATTGAATGATGCCTGATTACTGGGAGAAAACAGTTGCCCTGGGCTCAGCGAGGCATGTAAACCCAAGAGCGTCCGTCCAGAGCGCCGTCTGCGTCACTGGGAGGGAGCAGGCCGCAGTGCCCGCAGGTGACCAGAGATCAATAGTCCTGCTGACAGCGTGCACAGGGAATTAGGCCTCGTGTCTCTTAAATAAGAACACGTCGATGCTGTGTCTCAGAAATTAGGGGCTGGCCTGTCTGTCGGTAGTGGGATCTCAACAGGAGCTTTCCGTTGAGTGGATGGGCGGTTCTGGGCTTGTTCAAACACACTGCCATGCAGAGGGGGCTGTACTGAATTGTTCTTTTAACCCGTATAGGTCGAGATTAAACGGGGGGTTTTTTTTTTGCTCCTTCAGTAATCCCTTCAACATTGTGGAGTTTTTTTTTTTTTTTCTCTTTCACCGTTACTTTCCTTTCATGTCCTGTGTAGAGAGCTGGATTCCTGTATCCCTTCTCCCTGTTAATAAATCGTTCTGTACCGCTGGCTGTCATAACCCCTTTGATCCTTCCTTCACCGAGACATCTTGTGTGGAGAGAAGCGGCGCACCCTGCTGATAATGTCCCAGTAGACCAAGGGCGGCGTGCAGATAGCACCCGGGGGGAAGTCGTGCTCTCCAAGTCGCACTGGTTCAGACGGACTTGGCAGAGAGAGAAACTCGTCCTTTTGTGGTAACGACTCTCCTGGGCACTGAGAAGTGCGGAGATGCATGTGGGGCCAGAGCATGTGAAAAATCCCGACCCCCCAATTTGATCTTTAAAATGCCCTGAGTTCTGTTAAGATGTGTGTGGGGGAGGTACCATTCCAGGGTAAGTGTGGGGGAGATTAAGCACTAATCGCTTTATCTCTGGATATGTTGCCAAGTAGGCACTGATAGATGAGTTGTTTTCATGAGCAGAACACTCACTTCGCAGAACTGTTCAAATTCACAGCAGTGTTATGCCCCTAAAACCATTTTTGCCCCAGCCTAGCTTTATTTTGCCCTCAGTGGGGGTTTCTTTTTTGCCTTTTTTTAAATAAAAACACTTTAGGTTGCCTGTAGTGGAATTTAGAGTTCATAATTCTTTTGGAGACCAGTATTTTTCAGGCAGTATTTCTCTTTGGGCTCCTATCAAAGGCAGCATTTGGCAATTAAAGCAAAAAAGAAAGAATTAAATCCTTTTTGTTGCATCAGACCACAGCTGGACTTAAGTCTTACTGTGGAGACCTTAAATACTGCCACATTAACAGTTGTTTAAATGGCTGAAATGTCATTTCCGAAGGCCTTCTTTTAGTGGACATTTGGCATTTTCGCAAAGGATTCCTAGCTGAGGACAAATGTGTGGTTTGCTGCAGACCCTCAGCAAGACCTTCAGGACAACGCTCCACTCATGCCTTTGGTTGGTCCCAAACTCAGTGCTACAACTTCTCAGTACCTTTGTACTGTTGTGTTGTTTTGTTTTGTAGTGACGTGTATGTATGTGTGTGTTTGTGTTTTGTGTTGTAGTGAAGTACACAAGGTTTCCAGAGAAACAAAGACTTTCAGACAGATGTCCTTAATCACCTGTGCAAGCAAAGTGCTGTAGTGCTTAAAACTACTACATTACACTGCTGTTACTCACCTGGAATATTCTGTAGATTTTGCTTCAAAATCATTTCCTTTCACGGCTGAGGTTTAAGTAATTTTTCCGCCATCTGCAGTTTACATAATTATGGATAATGTTAAAAATGCAATTTGTAATTTACTGCAATTACATCAGTCATTTAGCTGGCTAAACTAAATTAGTGTTTACACAGAAATGTCAAGCTACAGTCTAATTCTCATTAACCAGGCCAGTGGCACACAGTCAGGCCCTGCGTGAAATGCCCCTATCTCTTTAGCAGCCCAACTGCAATCTTGTTACCGCAAGTGAAATATGCTGACACAAGGGCCTTTCTTACACTTTACGTTGCTACGGTGAGAAGCTATAGAGCAGGATGTAATTAACTGGAATTCAGGTTCGTTCATAGATTAGTCCTTTTAGATCCAAGCCCTCTGTAGAGGTTGTAGATTTTTCACTGTTGCCTAACGCAGTTGAAGTGTATGTTCTCTGTTCAAGGGCCTGGTGTTTTCGCTGTCTGATTTCACCCACTCTCATTTTCATTTCTGCAATCAGTGTAATTAGTGCAATAGTCTAATACCAATGTTCTTATCAACCCGCATTGCTACGCTTAAAAGTAGAACTACTACCATATTATTGGACCTTAAAATATTAAATTAACTTATATAATATACACTCTCCAGCCAGTTTATTAGAAAGCCACTTGTAGGTGTCTAGTTAGAGGCCCATCTGTTGCCTTCCGTAGTCTTGTTGGATATCCTCTATTCTTACATAGATATCCGCAGTCCATACTGCGGGACTCTTTTTTTTTTTTTTGGCTGGATATATCCAGATAGCAGGTCACTCTCAGGACAGCAGTGACATCGACCTGTTAAAATAAAACCACTTGGCAACACTTGACAGCTCAAATCCTCTGTACCTGGTTCAGTCCTACCAGCTCAACACCTTCAATGACTAATGCTATGTTGAAAGCATTCTGCTAGCGTAGAGGACTGCTATTTGATCAGCAGAGCTGCCGTGCTCTGGAACTGAAAGATGATGGATGGTGTAGAGGTTGGTTGACCAATTGCTCATGTCAGCCGATGGGTTACAGTGTGTAATTGGATTCATGTCGTTCCACAGCATACATAAAGTGGTGAGTGAGTATGATAATAAAGCTAGTGTTTTCAATAATGTGATCGTTGAGTATCTTTGAGTGAAGGGTAGTTGCTTATGAACCCTTGTAACCTTGCATATTTTAGTTTTCTGAAGTTATGGTTATTTGATAATATGCTATTAAGTAGTCATTTAAAAGGAGTTCTGATTGAATGTTTAGAGACAGCCAGTGACGTGCATTAGCTGTTAGCAGCTTTGATGAAGGAGATGATTTTAGTTCGTGTTTTTTCTCAACCATCCTGTCTTCTTTTGTCAAAAATTGGTAATAGTTGTTTATCTTGAATTAAACTGACTGAGTGCTCTTCTGTTTCACCGTTGTGTTTACTTGAAGTTTTAAATTACAGCAGACACTTGCAGATGCCCCATCCTGACTGGGGTAGCTGGTTGTTGAGATCATTCTGGACTTTGGTCAGCAGCTTAAACAGCTTAAACATGAGGCACTTCAGTTTTTTATTGTGATGGGTTGGAACTCAACAACAGCAGGGGTGGGGGGGGGGGGGGGGTCCCTGATAGGTCTTGAGAGGCTACAGATGTTTGCAGTATTCTGATCATTGGAATCAATTTAGCATTGGAACATTGACCCAGGAGGGTGGGAACTATACCTAAAAATGCCCTATGGCCATGTTCACTACACCCTCGAATTTACTACTTACAAAGCCATTATATCCCTGCCATTTACTGTGAGTGTCTCCCCATTTGTGAAGTCAAGAGGCTGCATCTGTGACGAACATATTCGGGGCCGAATGTAGGCTGCTTCTGCCCTCCGCGAAGAGCAGTGACAGCCGTGTAAATGTCTGCCAGCATGCATGGCTAACGTGATTTCCTTCTGAGTAGGTGTTGTAAGAATAGCTGTCCAAGAACACTACTTTGATTTGTGCTATATGCTACACATTGCTCTGGTGCACAAACCCATCTGTGTGTGTGTGCGCGTGTGTGTGTGTGATGGAGACACAGTGCGACTGTGGATGAGGGCTGTTTCCACAGTTGTGGCACAGTCAAGGCACAGCACCTTCTCATCTCTATGGGCGGCATATCAGTAATATTACGAGCTTTCACCATCAATCTTTATGCCAGATCTTTTCCAGTCACAGATGGACTGCAGTCTGTTATTGCTTCCTCTGATCGCGTCCGCCGACTTTCCACTTGTCACTCACGCCGGAGCGCGCGGCATTGACCTCGCCCCGACCCGAGAATACCCTGAACCCACAACACGCGCCGCATGTTCTTTATGGTCTTACAGTGTCTTGCCGTCTTCGGAGACGCGGCACACGCCAACGACGGAAGGCCAAGCGCGCTCTGCAGAGGAGGTGGAGGACCGAGGTGGGAAAAAAAAAACGACCTTGTGTGATACAGCACAGCAGCTTTGGTAGGCATGAGATGGTGAGGAGCATCAGTTAGACAGGAGCTCCTAGGGCCAAAAACCGCAATCCGTCATTCCGCAAATAGAGCGTGGCGCCAGGGATTAATGAAGTCCCCTCTCTCGTTTATAAATCTTTTGCTCAGCTTTGTGTGGCCCTGGTAATGGATTCCTATTTGCTTCTTTTTCTCGCCAGGAGTCATTTACATCCCACAAAGCAGGGGGCTGCAAGACGGAGCGCACAAACCCGCCGACGTCTCGTTAGGCGCGATGATCACAACCCACCGCCGTCTCGCTGGCACGTGAAACGTGGGTCCGAGAGCGGCGACGTCTTGACGTGATCCGCCATAGAAATGGATTTGGTGTCGGTGGGATGCTTTGTAGTTTCAGTTCTGCAGGTACACAAAAGTGATGGATGCAAAGTCTCGAATCGTTTGTCACCTCGGGAGCTGTTGAATAGTTACAAACCAAACAGTGAAGTAAAAGTGAAGCTTTTTTGCTTAAGAAATTAAGCTGTAGCAGACTAATGTTCATTTCGGACCAGAACGTGGATGTTTCCTTCAGAACTTCTCTAGCCTTTCTTGGACCACTTGTGTTACTGCCACAACATGATTTGACCTTTAATTTCCTGAAAACCACTGAAGTGACTTGGTTTGTCCTAACCCCAACAGTCTAGAGATGCTTCACACTGGTTGCTCTCGACACCTGTCAGTCACATTCAGCTCAAGGCTACATGAAGCCCCTCCCCCTTAAGCCGAGAATGAAACACGGATGGAAGGAATTGCATTGTGCAGCTCTGAGGACCAGAAGCCCTCTGCAGGCAGGGCAAAAGACAGACATGCATGATGATTACTAAAGCACTACTGATTTCCCTTCAATTATGACCAACTGTTAAGTGACCTATTCAGATATCAGAAATGTATTGGTCATCACAATCCTGTCCTCGATATTTTTACAGCAGTTCAGTTGAAGTAGTTGTGTTTCAGCTTGTCAGCCCTCTTCCCTGAGATGTCATAAAACATAAATCTGTGCTCTTAGTCCTTCTGCTATGTGCTAGTGAAAGTCACAGAGGACATTTGAAGTGCTTGAACTTAATCACTTTGATCACCCCCATATTTTTCAGTCAAGTTCTCCTTCACTTACCTTATTTAAGCATATAATTATTTCCTTTCTGTACAACTCTGAAAATCAATCATACTCTGAAAGCGAGTGTTACCTTTCCCTTATGAATTAGTGGGCAGGCCACTAAGTAATCTCCATCATCCTCACACTAATCTCAACAACAATTGCTGTTCTTTTCCTCTTCAAACAGAAAGGCAGACTGCACCTGCAGCTGTTGTCCTCGCTGTTTGATGGTTCACTGTGCTCACGTTCCTCATGCTGATCACATCTCTCCATAAAACGCCTTAAGATTCCCAAATTTGGGGAACGGTACGAAGAAAACCCATTTCCCTGCATTGTCACAGCCACTCCTGGGATGTTTGAGGAACTGTCTGTTCATTTTAAAGATTGTTTAATCCCATGGCATTCTGGGTGCCTGGCAACGTAGTTGCTTTTGAGCTCTTTATGCCTGTTGCAGACAGATGCGACGTAGGCAAGGGCATTACGTCCATGTCTCCCTAATGGCTGTGTGTCCTACGGTGGGAGAAAGCTAAGAGAGATCAGCTAATGCACATTGACGGGCTCAGGTGGTGTTTTTAAGATGCAGCTCCGTATATGTTTGTATCGCACAAACCCATCTGGAGTGCTGCATATCTTCTGTTTTTTATTTTGTTTTTTTACAGCGCAGCTTGAGGTTGATGAATCGAGGTCTGAACAGATTCAGGGAGGGTTCTTCCTGTAAAAGGCAGCCTGTTGAGAACGGAGCAGTTGTTGCTTCTCCTCCCCGTTGGACGCTTCTGATCGTCAGGGAAATAATGCGCTGCGCGGGCGGTGGTGGACAGCTGGCTTCCACTGGGACCACTGGGAGCTTTCTGGGCACTCCAGCTCAGCTCCTCATCTGTCAGCCAGCCTCCACCAGCCTGCTCGTCAGCAGCGGGAGGGGAACGTCAGGTCCTCAGTAAGTGGTAATCACACCTCTTAAACTCCTTAAGCTCCCATGGGAGATCCTGGCTGGCCCTTAAAAAAAAAATCCCCGCACTGCGACCTCGGCTAACGAGCAGGAAGGTGATAGAGCTGACCCAGCCGCAGCTTCGACAAACACTCTTGGCTGCCCCAAAATGGCCAATACAGATGTTCAGGTTTTGAGCATTCGCTGATAAAGATTGTGTGTGGTGATGGGAAAACAGATAGTTGTCCTGGTCGCTGTGTTAGGTAGGTGTGAATTTTATGCGTTCTGCCTTATTGTGAGGTGAATTTGTGCAGCTATCGTATTTCTTCATGGGGTTTTGGGCAACGGTCTCAGTGAAAGGCATGCCATGTTTTACAGTAGAAGCCAGATCAGCACATTTAGGCAATGTAAGGTTACAAGTTCATTTCCAGTAAAAGCCACCATATGGGCTTTCCATTTAGTATTCAAGATGTTTACTTTTTGATTGTGGAAAAAAAAAAATGGTTGGGCATGATATTCGATGGAATGTTTTCTGAGACACTTTTATGTATTTCTCTAATTAACAGATCATGGGTTTAACAGAAGGTCTCAAAGGTAAAAAGCGTCAGTTCTTTTTTGCTTTTGGCCACACATGTCAATTTTTGATCATATTGCTTTTTATCTCTCCGCTCAGTAAAAGTTTGGAAATTGCACAGATTAGTACTGTATTCCTTTCCAGCCTCATTTTCCACTCAGCCTCCATTTAGATTCTGGTTGAATATAACGATCTTAAATGGTGCTAACAATGTAGGCCTACCACTCTGGCCTGCAGGGCCCCCCTCGATTCTCATACAGAATATATTCCATATCCCAATTTTAGATCTACATCATTGCCAACAGGTCGGACTAATCTTCATTATGACTTTTCTCTCATCGTCGTGTTTTCACCAGAAGTAATGTAGCCAATTATTTTTTCCCCCTCCTTATCTACAAAGAGGACTCGAACCGCCGCGGTGCCTCTCAAAGCCGTCATTCGTATCATGTCAATCAGCATCGAGCGTAATTAGCGGCTTTTTTGAAGGTTCGCTGGTCCCTTCCGTTCCACGGCACGCGCGTGGCAGCTGGGGCTGCCTCAATAAGACCGTACGGCAGCAGCTGCAGTCGGCGATAATGCCACTTGCGGTAGTTCCACGGTCCTTTAAGAGTAGTCTTCGTCACGCTCCCTCCTAGCTGCGGTATCGCAGCTGAATAGAGGAGGAGATGTTTAGGTGGAGCTCTGAAGCTCACTCGTTTCTATTCAGATTAATTAGCGAAGGTTTTAAAAAAATTTTCGGAGTGAATGGTGTGGCGGTGGGGGGGTTACGGATTCCTGTGCGGAGTGAATCGCGGTGATGAGGAACGCACGTAACCGCGCCGGGATACGGTTGCTCCGGTAGATCCCGCCCTGATTCTGAGTGATCAGGCCCTCGGCATGACCCACTCTCTCCACGCAGTTGCAGAGGAGGAAGTGTTAAGGTCCATGGTGTGGACCAAAACCGTATTTGATACAGTGACGTGGGACCATGCGGGCTCGGTAGCACCTCCGTGCCCTTAATGGCCTTTTTTGGCGTGTGATCATACTGTTGCATAGACTATCACTACCTGGCCATTTTGTTCTTAACAGAAATTTGCTAGTCTTTTTACACTTTATGCACAGCTCGACTGTGATCTGACTCACCTGTCAGTAACTTGGCAATCGCGGTACTTCTGGGAACTGCGTGACTCCCTGCTGAACTGTCAGTCTTCAGCCCCTAAATCTCCATGGAAATGTCCTGTCCCAGGGGGAGGGAGGGGTGGAGAGTACATTTCCTACAAAATTAAGAGCAGATTAGCTGCTAAGCCTCCTCAAGAAGCGAGAGCACGTAGGAGGATTCTGCAGGGGAAAGAGTTGTCTGCAAGTCTTAAGTTCCCATTTTACTAACCATTTTAGTACTGAACACTATGAAGAGTGCTGCTCACTTTGCACACCACTGATGATGTCTGTCGTATACCGGAGGCCTTGCCCTCTGCTTCTAATGACCCATGTAATTTATTGAAAATGCTATATATTACATTGTAATCCATTTAGATTTTGAAATATATTAACAACGCGCCGCAGTATATTCCATTTTTATATGGGATCCTAGCAGCAGTTATCTATCACGGGCAGCTGGAAATAGAAAACCACATCTTCATTAATGGGAGATTAGTCATGTGCCATGAATGAAACATGGCCTCCTTTGCATCACTAAGTCCAGCCAGATACTGTGGTGGTGGTGGTGGTGGTGTAAAGACCCACGGGGATGGAGGGTTTAGGTGGTTCTGCGCTGAGACACTATCACGGGGTGGAGGAAGAGAGAACTCGCCTGCTCTTTCTTCAGGTGTATCCTGTGATGCTCCTCCACTCCCCCCTTTACTAACGTGAAGTAGCGGCCACAGCTTAGCAGATCTCCTCGCCCCCTCGGAGAAATATCGCTTGCATGAATTATGAAGTTGTAAATAACACAGTTCAGGCGTGTTTACCGTGGCTCCTGTTCGAACTCGCTGCTCGTTTCCGAACTGACGGAGCAAATGTGCGTTCAGCCCACATGCTAACATGCCAATTTTTATGTGCCGCATTTATTCCAGTTGCGCTTCTCCCTGGAGCAGTAGGGGTCTTGCCTAATATGTAATCCCTGGAAAACGGCCTATAGATCCAAGGTCTGTATCCAGGAATGCGTGACTGGTAATGTTTCATATTGATTGTATGTGTTTGTGTGTCATTGATATACCTTTTCCGCATCGGTCCGCCAGTATTTCCTTGCAGAGCAGGACTGTACATCTTGTCACGTAAAAAAAAAATTCATTAAGGCTCCTACAGACTGCGTGAACACTGAGGTTGTTCACTCATTCATCGGTAGAGACTGGTGGCTTCGGCCAGGTAACGCCTGGGCGTCTGCTCACGTCAGCCGTGAAAGAAGTGAGTGGTTTTATTACTCTGAATGGAGAGTGACGATGCGTGGACGTTTCACACTAAATTGAGTCCCCAGAGGATGAATGTGGTGATTTGCTTTTAAAAGAAGCAATGAGGCAGGTGCCAAGGAGAGGCAGGGACAACGGACCTGGTGAGCAGAGTGCATGTGTGTGGTGGCAACCTCACCTTGCCCACGCAACAGCTGGACCTGATCCACCCACCTCCTGCAAGGGAGAGTGGTTGTTGCTCTAGCACGCTTCAGTCATTATTTATTTAGGGTGTTTATGATTTCAGTTTCCCCTTTTGACATGCTGATCTAAACCAAAGAAAAACAGTTACAAGGATTTGTAGAATTATTATTTTCAGAATAATTTCACCATCTAAAATAAAAATGGCCAATATAAGTTAAGAGGGAAAAATAATGTAAAGATGTCTGATTGAAGGCCTTGGGTGTGTACTGTCAAACTCCAGGAATTTATCCTGAACTCTACCAAGATGACTTTAGTTGGAGAGGAATTGGAGAGGGTTGTCTGTCTGTCTGTGTGTGGCTCTCTGTCTGTGTGCACGCGCTTGTGTGTCTGCCTGTGTGTGAGTCTGTATATGTCAGCTCCGATTATACTAAAATCCATGTGGATTGGTTAGCGTGCCCTTGACCCCCAGTGATGAGATTATCCATTAGTACGAGTTGAGTTGTGTGGAACTGGTGGAAAACCACACAAAAGACACTGAACTCAACTCTGTTTAATTCTTTGATTTGAGTTGCGTAATGCAAATACAGCAAAAGCAGTGCTAAACACATCACCAGGATTGCTCTTTCTCAGACTGGCTTGGTCACAGCGTAACGACATGGAGTCAAACTGCTCTTACCTTTTCGATTTGCTTACTCGTGATTAGATGATATTTTCTTTCAGGAAATGACTGCACATTTCTGCTAATGCAGAAATGCTGATCTCATAAGATGTGCTAAGAGGCCCATTTGCTTTTATGTCTTATGACAGATTTTGTATTACCGCCAGTGAATTGACATCATTACTGATTTGCACCTTCAGGCACTTCAGTGAACTCTTGCTTGTGGGGAAATAAAACCCTTCATTTTTGACTCCTTCATCTTATATATATATATATATATATATATATATATATATATATATATATATATATATATATATATGCCAGTACGTTTCCCTGCTATGGCTTGTCTGTTTTGAACAGTCCTCGGCGTGTGTTCGGGTGCAGTGATGCAGTGGCCCTTCTGGTTCTGCGTTGTCCCTGAGCAGGCGGCCGGAGCCCAGCACGGCTCTCTCTGCTCTGTGCAGGATCGATTTCTCAGGAAGGATGGGGGCAGGAAGCATCACCGAGCCTCTCTTCTCTACGCTCGCTTAGTTTGGGCTCGCCTGGCTGAGGGAATTCCACCGCTGCTTGAGTAGATGTCGTGTCTTTCGAAAGCGGGAGGACAGAGGGAACCGTCCCTCTCTCTTTCTCTCTCCTTATCTCTCCCTTTCCCTCTCTCCCTCTTTCGGTCTCTCCCACTCTCCCTCGCCATCTGTTTGTTTGTGAAGCCTTTCTGTTTAGTGTGCTGGTGTGGAACAGGCTTTTGTTGAGCGGGGAGGTGTGTGGTTCCAGGAGGGCCCAGCAAACCGCTCCAGTCGCCTGTCTGACCGTCTAGTCGCCGACTGTGGCGGACCGTCTGCCTAACCCGGGGGGAAGGGGGGGGGGGGGGGGGGGGGGATGTATTCGTACCATGGTAGACCGATCACCAAACCTCTGCAATGGAGGTAAACCAGCAGAAGCCCCACTCCCCTGCTTGTTGTGAGCCTTGCGTAATTAGCACATGCTACGCAGACACCGCCCTGCGTTCCCACGGCAAACGAGTGTGTTTGCTACTTCTTGACAGACGAGCTGAAGAAGCATAATTAAGCATCAAAGGCCTCTCCCAACCTTAACGAGTTCGCCCTGGAAACGAGGGTGCTATTTGCATCTGGTTCCGATCGAGCGGACAGGTGACGGATCGAAATAAGGGCCCTCACTTCTTAGCGACTCACTCGTAGCGTTGGACCTCACCACACTGGGCGGCCATGGGTGACGCGACTGGCAGCTTAATTATGCTTAATGACACAGAGAAGCCCTCCAGAACGTCGGAGAGCTCCAAACCTGGCCTACGTTCCACTCCGTGTCATAAATCAGCACAGTCCTGACTTTAATTTTCTCCTGCAGAAGAGAGGAAAATGAGATGGTAGCCTGACTTGTAGACAGGAATTATAATTTAGGCTTCGTCTTAGCAACCTGGATGAGTTTGTGCGTATTGATTGGGCTGTTCTGTTAATGGCCACCACTGGTAAATGAGTGGTTTCTACATGCCGGTAAGTGCCTGAACATGGGGGAATGTGATTAGCTCTGGTCAATAGAATTTTTTTTTTCTTGTAGTGCTGTCTTGAATTGTTAATGTAGAATGTGTAGTGAATTCATCTGGTCATTTGGCTCAGGAGTTGATGAGAACCTGACCAGTTCACTAGGTAGGACTAGCTAGGAGGCCCCTGTACATTAATGTTTCATGGTCTTCTACTGCTGGCATATTGCATGTTCCTCTGGGAGTAGAATTATATGGTATTATAAATAGGGCTTGTACAGGTATAATATTGCTATTGCTGTATTTTTGGCTACGGCAGTCAATCTTGGCTGGGGAAATCCTGCAAGTTGACCTCCTAAAATACAATATGTGCTACTATTTCCTTTCCATTTTCCTTTTGGACTGACCTTTTTGAGAAATACACCACCTCTTGCACCTAGTGTCATTCATCCCAGATGTGTGTGAAGGTGAACTGTGCAGGCCTGCGCGTGATGTGTGTCGATGTGTGTGAAGGTGAACTTGCTTTTAGTAGCTATGTCCCAAACATAGTTCGATTTTTAGTGCATTTTGGGCCATTTCTGAGTTGGGAAGGTTACTTGTAATATGTAATCCATTACAGATCATTGAATCTGATTTACCTTCATAACTTGCTTCTCCTCCCATTTATGACCACTCATACCAGTATTTAGTTACCTAGTGTGAGTCTTGAGGCTGCAGTGCAGGATAGTGATGAGGTGAATAGAGATGTCAAATGATGATTGGTAAGATTGGTGTGTTGGCCAATGAAAGAAAAGGAATGTATACGTATGAACCAGCCCTGTAACCATCGGGTGCCCCAGTAATTTACCACAGTGGCTCTTTGTCTGTTTGAGTGTGACCCTTTATGGACAAACCCTTTTGACGTTCCATCAACCACACACACAAAGAGACAGACAAGACTTATGTATTGTTGCATGTTATTGTAAGCATGCAGAGGAGGCGGGTTTGTGCATTGCCTTTACAGGCAGAATATTTCGGAAAATCAGTTAAAGCAAAAGTCAGCCAGAGGCGCCTCTGTAAAACTCTTGCTTTAGGGCCTTAATGGTGGTCAGATCAATTAACTGCTACTCTATATTAAAAGCACTTCCTTTGGTCAGAAAAGATTTGTTTTGTTTCAGACACTGTCCTTTTTTTCTGGAAAATACTTTCAAAAATGCCTCATCATTACATCAGTATTAAGCCAGATAAGAGAGCATTTAAAATGGTGCTGGCATTCAAATATCCTCTAGTGCAGGAAGCCTCAGAATTCTGGCTGTCTACACAGGTCGGACATAAACACAGCTTTCTGATCCAAGCTCATCTGTTGTCCACAACAGAGAAGACACATGCATTCAATTTTCCCTTGTGGGTTTGTTCACGCTTTCTTTAGCTCAATATATAATACCTGCTGGATCGCTAGGGTAATCATAGCTAAGTCTTGTGCAAAATAAGTTTTCTACAATTGTGGCTCACCCACTATTATAATAGACAAAGCTTGCAACCACTCATCATAATTACTGTGCAATTCTGCGTATATGTACGTGGGTGTTTATTTATTTATTTGTTTTTGCCAGTTCGTTAGTTGTACATTGAACTCTTCGATTCTGAGAACATGCTCACTACCTGAATGCCAAATTTACACTGCTTTACAATCCTTTCCCCTATTTTACTTTAAAAACCAAAAAATAAATGGTACTGAAATATCTAGACAGAAGGTGTTATTTAGTCTTCACCACAGGTCAGGATTGATCAGCATCTGCTCCATAGTGAGAATCTGGTTATGAATTTTCTGGATTTCTTCTGGATGTAAAATAAAGACATTTTTCTATTTGAGTTATGCAGTGGTATTACATGTATATCATTCCATGTAAAAAACATTCCTACAACTCCCTTGTTTGATCAGTGTCCTCGTAAAAGAGATCCTATACACGGCTCTTTGCCAACATGTCAACATTGTCTATGGTCGACCTGAGTCAAGTTGTCCACAGTTTGGCTGCAGGTGTGCTCATAAATTGTGCTCACTATCAATAAATAGCTTAAATAGCTTCTTATGGTTTTGTGCTACTTTTTAATTAATCTTTATAACCAGCTCTCTGCATTTGTAGGTTTTGAAGCGTTGAGCTAACGTTGGCTAATGTAAGCATTCTGGGTGTCCCTGATAAAAATAATGACCTGCTGTGGAGTAGGTGGTCACTGTCTCCCACAGATTCCTGCTTCTCTCTGTTTGAATTAATAACCCTTGAAAGACTTTTGAGCCAAACTAAGCACAGAGCTGTTTTTCAAAACCACCCACCAAGGCTAACCTGCACTCCAAGCTTAGTTTAATACACATAAACCCTTCACTAAATCAAGGGTCAGGCAGCCAGAGACAGAGATCCAGAGAACTCCTTACTATTAATCAAAAACTGATGAGACGGGTCTCACCCCGTCTACCCTGTAGATCCAGATTCCAGCTTGTTCTACCCTTCAATGTGCTTTGTGTTGAAAGAGAATAAGTCAGTTTTTTATTTTTATTTATTTTCCCCACAAATTATTTTAGTGATCATGTGGGTATACGAAGGCAGTTTAACAATTGTTGAAATATATAGCTTACATCAGCTCTGCGCTAATACATTCACATTATACAGCTTTTTACTCAAAAACAAGAAAAGGAAGTGGTAATTAGCAGACGAGTTGAATGGGGAGTGTGAAGCGTAAGAAAAAGGTTTAGATCGATTGAGATTTAGAAAGCACTGACAGACTCTGGCCATACAGAAGTGCAGTATCCGGACCAAAACTACACAATGTGGGCCAGACCACTTTACTGTCGTTTCACTGAGAGAAAGTCGCCCTCTTGAGAGCTCGTTCTTCCTCTTTCTCTCTCTTAAAGGTCACATTAAGCTCACGTTTCTTTCGTTTCTTTCGTGCATTTTGAGTCCTGCCATTTTCACATTTTAATTTGGCTCCTAAGTAAGACTTCTCTGAATGTCAGTAGGGCTTTTTACATTCTTAGCTTGAATTCCTGTCCTCAGTTATATATATTCTGAAACGGGGAAAAAAATGCCTAGAACTCAATATAGAAATTGTTAAAGAGAAATATCTATAATTAAATAATTTACATCTACACTATATACAGATATACTGTGTGTGTGTGTGTGTGCGTGTATGCGTGTGTGTGTGTATGTGTGTGTATAAGTACATAAGGCAAGTAAGGTAGTTGTCCACTCCTCCCTAAAATTTGTCTCCATTCTGGACATTTCCTACCTTTATCTCTGTCGGACCCTCTGTCATTCCCTTCATGTAAGTATGTTGGGCCATCATCGGTTTGGCAGTGAACAGGGGCTTCTCCTTTATCAAGATGAATGGCCATCGTTGGTGTTCACAGCCCTGACTTTATAAAGCTTAGCTAAGGAACCCGCCTCTGACAGCCAGAGGGGAAAGCTCAGATTACTTCTCATATTTTAGGCCTCATGATGTAGTGCGCCTGTTATGAGGTGGTGCGTGCGGGTGATGGAGGGACCCAGGGTGGAGCTGTGGGCCGAGTGGAGGGAGCTCCGGCTCATTTATGGGCCTGGGTCTCAGGTGTGGAAGCAGCGCAGACTTGCGGTGACATCTCCACACTTCATTAGCTGGTGTGGGCCACTGCCTACTGCAGCGAGAGATGTGCTTGCTGAATTTCTTCCAGGTTCATTGGCTTCAGAGAGTCTTTTCCTCTGCTGGGCCAGAAGATTATATTGTACTGTAGCTCCACACGTACAGTCACACTCACCCACCAAGAGGACTGATTTGAGCACCAGCTGAGGTAGAATCCATGTGTTGGACACCCTTCTGGTTAATTGTGTGAATTTCATCAAACAAAGCCTGCACCTGTGAATGTCAGTGTGGCTTTATCCAGCTGGGGGTTACATGTATGCCAGAATGATTCAACGGTCAACTTTTCTTACAATCCTGATCCTCTCCTCCTCGTTGGCTTGTCGAATGTTGGATGTCAGTTGTTGTCAAGTGTGCTGAAATATGTTCACTCAATCCCTTGCTATCAGTTCAAATGCGTTTTGGATGTTGTAAATAAATGACATGTACACTGTTGTTGACATGAATCATTCAGTCCCTCGTCTGGCGATACCCATTTTAGCTCTGCGTGCCCATTAGCACACGGACGGGCAGCTTCACGTGAGCGTGCGCCTGCCGCTCCTCTGGCACACGTCGCTTTACAGTAACGCAGGGCAGAGATTGATTTCCGCCCCCGCAGTTTCACACAGCCACCATCAGGAAGTGAGAAGCAATTGAAAACACTGACCCCGCCAAATTGAATTCCTTGAGGAGGTCAAACGGAAAGAAGCGAATCGATGAGCAGCCCTTAGTGGACCCACACAACACTCCACGTGTGGCTTTGTTAACGATGGAGCGTCGCCGTTCCGCGCTCCGCCGTGTAACTCCGCCCACATGCGCGCGACGGCCGAGTCCCTCTGTCAGCAGCACGCTCCTCTCCAGTCTGGAGTCGGCAGGCGCTCGGGGGACACGATGGTGCACCTGCAACCCTTAGGTTGTCATGGAGAGCCTGTTCATCTTGTTGCCAGCGAGAGGTACGATGGGACTCAACAGCGCACCCTGAGTCACACAGACGTGAGGAGGCCTGTACACACACACACACACACACACACAGACACACACACGCCCGTGCTCCTCAGAGACTCCGCCCCTCCCTGGTGAATATCCTCTTGGAGATGGCTGCAGATGTACTAATGAGAGGCTGTGGTACGGGCTGTGTTTGTTAGTGGCCCGATCACCCTCTTTCCAGCCCCTGCTGATTGCCGCTTGGCTATTAACCTGCTGGCCTGTCTCGGATGTGCCCGTTTGCCAACGCCAGCAGGGTCTTTTGGTGCCCCCTCTTCCCCCTCTGCCCTGAAGGGTGGGGTTGTGGGGGGGGGGGTCTGTTTGCACACCACGCTCAGAAGGTGCAGAGCATCCTGCCCTGCACTAACCCATCTATAAGCCCGACCCAAATTGGTAGCAAGAGTGGGTTGCTGCATTGATCCAGAGATTATGGGAGTGGAGGGATTGTTGGCTCATTTCCCTGCTGTGGAGAGCTTTGTGTGCGAGAACCAACCTCAGTCTCTTCATCCTGCCCCTCCCCCACCACCATCTCTCTCTCTCTCTCTCTCTCTCTCTCTCTCTCTCTCTCTCTCTGTCCCTGTGACTTTGCTTTCTCAAGTGACCTAGATAGGTGTGGGGAAGAGGAACCGTGGATGGGGAGCGTCGGTTTCACCCCACGCACGCTGCATTGTGCTTCCCCCTTAAATGCTCTCGTCCCGGGGAAGGTGCCAGTGGCCAGTGGCCCATCTGCCCTGACTGGACTTGATCATAGAGGGATGAGGAGCTCTGCTTGACCTGGATCAGTAGCAGTTTGGATGTGTATGTCTTTGATAGAGAGAGAGGGGGGGAGAGAGAGAGAGAGAGAGAGGTTGGTTGTGTTTGTAGTATAATAAAGAGGAAGATGGCACCTGGGACTATACGTGTGTGTGTGTTTGTGTGTGAGAGAGAGAGAGAGTTCTTGGTAGGGATGCACCATGTGTGTAATCAGCAACTCTCTGTCCTCTCTTGGGATGCTGCTGTCATCCTCTCACTGAACTCGTGTTCTTGAACCCAAGGGACTACTCACACACACACACACACTCTCTCTCTCTCTCTCTCTCTCTCTCTCTCTCTCTCTCTCTCTCTCTCTCTCTCTCTCTCTCTCTCTCTCTCTCTTTGACTGTCTGTCGTCCTCTCTCTCTCCCCACACCGTACACACAGTTTGGCCATGTTGTCTCCATCTGTGGAGCAGAACTGACAGAACACCTTCAAGCGAGACCTGCCTGACTGGGCTGCAGTCAAGTCTGTCTGTGACTGGGTTCTGTGACTGGGTTCTGTGACTGGGTTCGGCTGTCCTGTTGATTTGGTGCTGCGTGTGTAATATGATAAGAGCTTTGTGTCATTGACAGGGTGCATTTCATATGCTGGCATCACAACTGTGCTAAAAATGATGTTCTGGAGACGAAATATTGACATCCGGGTTAGGACCTGCATGCGTCTACAACGTACACTGCAACACTGTTTAAACAACCATGTTGAGTCCATATGCATGAAACACATTTCATGTGCACCGACATGTTCCAGTTGTCATGTCCTTGGGAAGTGTAGCCTCATACTTCTTAATGCTACCTGTTGTTGGCCTGCAAATCAAAACACATTCTCCGCACATCTGGAACGCTAATACCTGCACATTCTCTGCACATCTGCAATGCTAATACCCGACATGCCCACAGCCTCTGTGCTCCTTGGCCTGCCCTCCTCCCAGTTTAAAATGAATTCCAGCCCAAAGAGGCTAAAGAACTGCGAGTTTGACAGGTGAACCTACCGAGGTACAGGCAGGAGAAATCACTAATTCTGTTGGGTGCACTGTCAGGGCGGCTGAGACCACGGTGTCATATTGACGTATGGTCTGGTCTCCCGCAGGTGGTGTCCCTGTCACCTGTCATCTCTGTTATGAGAGCTTCGTATGTGGGCAAGTTTGGATTTCTCTGTTTGGCTTTCGTGTTTACAACCCCCTTCTTCCACCATCTTCAACCTTCTTCCACCTCAACCACCATGTGTGTGTGTGTGCACACATGCAGATTTTGCAACTTGCAATTGGTGTGTATTGATGACTTCACTAATTTGCTGCTCAAAAAATGAGACAGTAAAAAAAATAAAAAATGAAAAGAATTGTCTGTCCTGGTCCCCCAAGGTGAGTGATTGGCTGGTAGGATCTATTTAACAAACCTCGATCTCCTGGATGCTGCATGACTTAAATTCAGCCTTCACTGCTGAGGTTCATTACTGTCGTTTAGGCATAGGAACCATGATCAGGGCAGCAGTGACATGGGGAACGCCATTAAAGTGACACTGACCGTTGCTTCACAGCTCCGCTGTAAATGTTCCCTTGCGGGGATACGAGATGTGTGTCTCCTTTCTGTCTTCTGCTCAGTCACTGTACTTCACATCTGTAGTTAATAGAGCATCCTGTCTGGTGGCTCTCTGAAGGTTTTCTTCACCTCTCAGCAAAATGTTGCCTGTGGTCCATGGTACCGCCATAATCAAAAATGTACATTCAGTGGTCAAAATCTGAAACCAATTATTATTCCTAACTGATGATAACTTTATGACGGAGCACATTTTTTTTCTTGAGAAAATACATTTGAGGCGGCTCTGTGATATGCAGGGCTGTGATGTCATTTCAGAAACTCTTTCATAGGACATTTGGATTCACAAGCCATATGTCACCTTTGTGTGCGTGTCCGCATAAGACCTTTGTTACGGAGGAATATTTAGGTCCAGGAAATATATAAATCAGCACCTTGCCAAGTACTTTCACAAATCCTCAGTGGCAAGCCTGCTCAGTCTAAGCTCATGAGATGTAGGTATTATGTTCTCAGAAGCCCCACAGTGTTGGGAGAATAACAATAAGGATGGCAGTGTGTTTTTATTTTCCATGCTTCGCTCGGTGCCGTATAGCCACCCAAGGCTTGTTAGCGTGCCCTGTGGTGCCCCCAGAGGCTGTGTGTGTGATTGTTTGTGTGTGTGTTTGCGCACAAGGCATGACAGAAAAAGGACCTGTCTAGAACCGACTCCATAGTACCTCTCTCGACACCGTCCTTCCTCCAAAAGTTCTTAACGGCTGTAATTTAGCCATGCTGCCTCTATTCGCTGATTAATTTGTAAGCAGGTCAGTTTGCCATAGGGCTTTTTTTTTTTAACTACATTTCGGAGGCGGATGTATTGCGTGCAGGGTAGAGCGCGCACGACGAACACCTTTGCCACGTCAACGGCCAACTACTAAGAACATCGGCTGCAGACAGAGGATGCCTCTGTGCCCGGACAATTTCGCCTCCAATTTTCGTCTGCAATTACCCGCTCATCCTCTGCCCGTGCCGCTGTAAGCGCGTGCATTTGTTTCCCGCACAAAGCTCAGTTTGATGCAACAGCAGCGAGAAAGGGGAGACCGGCTGGAAACAGGTTGCCTGGTGGAAAATGCTTCTGCCATCTGCCATAATTACACATGATTACTTGACAAAGCAGTACAATTAAGGCCTCCGAACACAATACACCTATTGATTGCATGGAGGTCCTTTTTTTTGGGGGGGGGGAAGCTGCATGCAGCTAAAGGGATCAATGAGTGGCGGTAGGTACGCGGGAGGAGAGGAGACCATCCCAGGCTGCCCCGGAGCTGCAGCGTCCGCGCCTCGGAGACGTTTGTGGGAGCGAAGGGAAATCAGTTTGTCGATTGGCCATTCAACGTGCTGCAGGGTGGAGATTTAACGAAACTCCACCGCCATTGGCCGTTCATCACATCGACACTGACGGCTCTAAAGACACAATCTGATCGGACGATTATTTGTGTGAACTTTAACCTTTTTGGACTCGGGAACGTCCTGGTTTTAGGCCACGCTCATTATGGGTTTACCAGTGAGCTGGTATTTACTGTTGGGTAAACAAACGGCCTATGAGCCCGCTAATGTTGAAGCCATGGAGGGCACTTTAAACACAATGGTGTTGTCATGTCACAGTCACGGCGTGGAGCGGTTAAGGGAAGTGAGGGCTCTCAGACCCATTAGCAGATTGACCCGATGAAGCGATAATTAGGGAGGAATCCGAGCGATCAGTCACTCTGTAGTGGCCACAGTCGCAGACTCCAGCCTCCCCTTCTGCAGACTAATGAATCTAAATGGCAGGATGGCTTTCCGTTCATCTCCCCCCTCCCCTCCCCCGCGCTCTCACACGGCCTCTTTCATGACCTCTCGCATGGCGCGGTTCGGTCCATGTGAAGAGAGAAGGTTTCACCACCATTCCTGACAGATCTGAGAGCAAATGTGAAAAGAGAGATTCTGGAGTCCTGTGTTTCTTTCTCTCTTTGTCTGTCTCTCTTTTTTTTTTTGTAAAATGTCATTGGCTGCTAAGACCAGGAAAATGGGAAAATGAGCTTACAATTGTTGACTCTCCACAACAGCTCACAACAGCAACCGGCATGGACTATAATTAAATTAAATTTGACATTTTTTATATTTCATTTTTTAATAATGCTCAAAAGAAAATGCACCGATACATTATTCAATAAAAATTCAAAACTATTTAAATAAATGTCAAAACTGGATTTTGTGTGAGGTATGGAATTGTGTCGCGTATCCTCAGGGCATTTATCACCTGTAGATTTATTTCAAATCTGAGTCCCAGTTGCAAAATTATGGAGAATAATGTAAAACATTCCGTTTCATATGCGCTGCCGTGTTTCAGTGGGCGACTCTGAGATCCTTGGTTCCTACTGTTATACAGCACAGTTCAATCCCGTTTCATCAGCGATCCTGAAAAACCAGTAATGCACTTTGTCATCGCCCTTTTACCCCCCAACCCCCCAACCCTTTTGTCCAGTATATTTGCATATCCAACTAAAACTCGAGTCTTGAGCCAAGAGGCCCTTTGTGACTATGCTAGGAAGAATGGTCTTTTTGTCTGCTGTCTGCATTGTTTCAGTAGAGGATGATGAATACGGAGGGACACGGCACATGGAGAGAAGCACATTGAACATTGATCTCCCATAAGGGTCTGCTAGCCTGCTTTACTGTACACTGAAGAGCACAACTGTTTCATTGTCTTTCTAAACAGCACATTAGGCTATCGCGTTTGCTTTGTCTGTGCCTCATCTTCCTTAAGTGCAGGCCTGGGTATCAAAGTGTATCCTGCTTGTAAGCTTTCCATACATTTGAATTGATATGCCCTCCAGATGGCATGGTGGGAAAAAATCAAAGAGGATGCTAAGGTAGAAGGAGCAAGGGATTGTGGGTAGTACTCCGGTCGGGTGTTTGCATGTTTGCCGCCTCTGTTTGGAACGCTTTCCAAAACCCCAATAAAGACACGGGCCTAAATCACCTGAAAGCCAACATCGCTCACCCTCCTTAAAGAGATCTAACAAAATCCACAGCTTTGACCTGCAGTTCTGGTGCAAATCCAATCATCAATCATGAATGACTAACTCCACGCTCCTCCTTTCACTGGCCCATGGATAAGTCGGAAGATAAAAAGGAATTATGGTCCGGATTTATACAAAGCGACCTTTGTGTAAGTGGGACCTTGTCTGAGCGTGATGTGTTGTTCGAGGTGGATGAGACTGAGTGCTTTTTTGTTCAGATTAATCAGAAGGCATTCTGCCTTTGATGTACACCACTTTAGGTGCAAAGGGCTCAAGATCTAAAGAGGCTAATATAAAAAGGGGAATCCTGCCCAGAGGACTGAAGGCTACGGAACGTCGGCCCACAGTTGTGCATGGACGATGTGACCCTAACCCTGTTTTAGCATAAACATACACTGTCCTGAACAGGCAAGGTTGGTATAACATTTTGCTAGTTTATTCTGTAACCGGATCTAGCCTGTTCTTATACAACCTGCGATCCAGCCTGCGTGTGCAGTCACTCGTGCTCTGCTCTGATGCTGCACCAGTGACGTTCCTGCTGTGACCATCGATGTGCTCCTTCAGTGAAAACAACCAGCTTGCAGCTATCATAAGCTAAAATTTTTAAATATGTGCTTTTTTTGCAAACCACAGACTAGCTTTTTGCATTAGCCTGCACTGGTGAACCCTCAGCAGTCTGGCATTCACTGCTCCAATGGCTGATTTCAAATGGCTGATTTCAGATGGTTGATTTCAAATAGATTTCCCATGCCTCATTTCACATGGCTGATCTCAAGTCATGCATGTTGAAGGTTATTAAGTGATATCCTGGTAAGGTTTTCATTCATGACCAAATGTGATTTATGAGCATGACGAGTTAGCACAATCAGGCCAACAAAAATAACCAAAAAAGAATAAACATCGGCAGTCCAGTTGTTGGTGTTTTAATAATAGAGTAACACTACAAGGCTGCATAAAAAACAAATTGTCATTGTCATAAAATGTATCTTAATATTGAAAAATGTTACTGTACTTATTTATTTATGATGCAATATTCTGTGACCTTCAGTCACAGGGCTGAGCGGGGAGCCATGCTGTCTTTTTCATTCCTGGACAACGCCAAAGACGTTGCTGTCTTGTAGGCTCTACACTGCTTTGTTTTCCCGCCAGGTCTGTGTCATTGTCACATTCAGGCAAGCTGTGAGAATACAGAGATCCACAAAGAACATCACAGACACTCTCCTGGCAGCGTGCGGGTCTGTGAGTGGTGTTCTCGCTGCTTTTCACCCCGTCCTGCTCGTTGATTTCAAGAGATATGAATCGAGGGAGATGCGTAGGGTCAAGCCGAAAGGAACTGGTCTGCTATCATCAGACTCTGTGACATTTTTACAGATTGGATTTCTTTGTATTCCATAATACGCTTCACCTTAATGGACGGCCTAAACGATTGCCCACAAAGGCAAAACCGAGTAGGACGGTCCGTGAATTAAACCGATTGTCTAAAGAATGCGTTTAGGGGCCAATCAGTGATGCATTGCTCAGCATCATTTAATTAGTGTTTAATAGTGTGGTACAGATTCATATTAAGAGCCTTTGTAGCATCCCACGCACCACAGTATCAGAGAGACATTTAAAAGGAGATTCTGGTTTAAACAGATAATGGAGTTTAATTAAATTGTATTCATTTAATGTGTTGGAGTATTGGAAGACAGCACCACAGGTTACACAGACACAGCCAAGTTTGGAAATTTGGGTTGGAAACGACACTGTGAGCACCTCATTTTTCACAATGTGAAAGAGGGTCCTCTCTCTCTCTCCCCCTCTTCTCTCTCCCTGTCTGTCTTTCTCTCTCCGAGTCGTTACACATCATGCTGGTCGGGATTGCTTGCAGGGTTTCAGCTGTGATGTGCTCAGAGAAGAGAGAACAGGGCGAGCGTCTCACCTCTATTCTCACTTGAATCGAGTGAGTTTCTGTTTGAATGCGGCAGGGTTTTCTTTGCTGAAATGTCCTTTATCCATCTCTCTGTTTAGTTTCAATGACATTTTTATCAGCACTTCCTTTTTAAGTGCCGAAATCACATCTGCGTTTCAGAAAATACTGGTTTTCTCCCAGATGTCAAAATCTTTTCTCCAAGCTTTAAAAAAGGATATTTTGGGCCCAGGAACAATTTGGGCGATGATGGAGCACATCTATTCATGATGTCATAGTTGTACTTCCTATGTTCACACCAACTGTTTACTTGTTTATTTTTAGAACAGTTACAGTTTGACATATCCCAACATTAAAAGAGGGATCTTTATATATCAGGTCACAATCCAGTCACGTGATATTTTTGATTTTGATGGTAATGACCTCCAGCTGAATGTAGGCATATTTAATATTTATTGTTCTCTGTTGCTTTCTTTGTCTTTCTCTGCCGCCCCCCCCTCTCTCTCTCTGCTTGTGTCTCTCTGTATCTTTCACTTTTCCACTTGTTTATTAAGGGGCTTTGCCAGCCAGCTGTGAAGTGTCACTTTATGTGCATGGTTGAGCCCGCATGAGTTTGGTAGCGTCGGGCTGCTAAGTGCCATTACCAGGCGGCTGCTGTTCCCCGCACATCCCCTGCTAGGAGCTAATGGAGGTGCAGAGTGCTGAGCAGGAGATCTCCAGAGTGGGAGAGACGGAACGGGAGAAGGTCCCGGATGAACGGAGAGAGGGAGACCGGGTGCTGATGTGATCGACGGAGATGGGGACGGTGACGGGGACGGAGAGACGCTTAAGGTCAAATGAGCGAACCTGGGTTCAACACGCTGTTAATGAAGGACGTTACAGAGTGAAATTGGGGACAGAGCGTGTCAATCTAATCAGTTTTGGGAGCAATGGAGAAAGCCCGTCTTCTACAGCCTCGTGCACTGCTGCCTGAACCGAATTAGTGAACTCGCTCTCAAAATGAGTGTTTGTTTCCTCCACAAATGTTCACTTTAAATCACTTTGATTTAAATGTAGTTTATGCATTTTGGAATTTTTTCATTATTTTAAAAGTGTCGGCGCGCATTGCTACATGTATTGGCATGTCGGTCACATTTCTGCCACACGCCTGCATGTGAAGTATTGTTTTCTGGGCTCCTTATACCAGGGATGGAACACGGTGCTGAGCACCAGCCCACACCGAGGTGGTGTTGCCATGAAGTACTTCAAAGCCCATCACCACATGCTGAATCTGGTTACCTCCATTACTCTAGATCAACATGTTTAATACTGTATAACACATTAAATCCAAACGTGAGTTGCAAAACATTGAGGAAACGTGCAGCCTCTTTTCACATATGACCTAGTTATAAAATGTTGTGTTAATCTGTCTATAAACAGTAATGACATTATGCTTCATCATGGTTCATTATGGTTGATCATGAGTGTGTGTTGTGACACCTTCACCCATCTGATTAGTCCTCTAATGGAATCGCTGCACCCTCTACACTGGAGCACCTACCATCCCACAATTGGCAACATGGCGGCTGGACTAGCTCCGTTCTCCTTGTGTTACCGGTGACATAAAGCAGGGCTGGCATCCTGGCATGGCAATAAGAGGATCCCCCATAATTCCCTAGAGTCTTGGGGCAGAGGAAGTCATGGAGCTTCCCTAGTTTCTGGTGGGTAGAGGGATCCACTGTGCTGCTCTGCAGCGGATTCCCCAGGGTGGTGGGCGGGAAAAAGCCATATTCAAGGCCGGTTCAGCCTTGGTTACAAAGAAACCCATAAGCCTGTGCCGTTTGGCTTGGTGTCTGTGTCTGCCAAGCTCCTATATTTATCAGTTGGGAAACTGTCCATAAAGTTGGTTAACCTCCCGCTGTGTTCTCTTCTGCCAGGGCCCAAGCAGGAATAATGAGTTTGCAGGATTGCCAGGCCCTTGTGTGGGGAGATAAGAACCCGGGTCTGTTCCTCTCTGGGAGACGCGTCCCGAGCCGCACTGACCCGCTCCAGCCTGAGGACGGACAGATAGCTTCTCCCCGGTGCTGTGCTCATCAGAGGCAGAAATTGCCGGCACAGCGGCACCGGCGACACAAGGCCCTGCTTCAGGTGCTTCTCCACCCGCACCGGTCCGATGATGGAGGGAGGGATTGCTGAGAGAGGGAGTGCCTTTAGCAGGTCAGCTCCACCAGGGATCTGGACTGGGAAGCATCCCAAAACCAGTGTAAAACAACATTTGTAAGGGTCTGCTGAAGGGGACCAGACCTGTTATGGTTGCAGGGGTAGTTGAAAGGCGTGTGTGTGTGTGTGTGTGTGTGTGTACTCTTGTGTATGGAAAATACTTTATGGAAATTAAATATTCTGAATGTACTTTAAGGTGCTGGGAGTGATGTTGGAGGTCTTGGTTTCTCAGATTTCACTGCAGCTTTTACAAAATTGTGTGTAATTAACATTATTGTAACCTAGTCCCTTTATCCTTTTATATGAAAAATTGTGATATTTTTTCAGATACCATCTTTTTCTAATAGCGATGCACAGTTCGTAGTTTAAATGGTGCCAAAACTGAAAGCAATATTGCACATGTGCAGTTATTTTAAATAACAAAAATAAAATACAATATTTGGGCTGAAACAGTACCATGTGAACAAACAGATGGTTATTTCTCAATACAATATTCAGTAATCATGTCACAATGAGCTTACATTATGTATGTCCATTACTGCATGGTGCCCACCGTAGTGGTATGAAGAGACACCCCTACATGTCTGCTTCAGTACGTCCATACTGCCACGTTCTCGATGGCACACTCGGAGGCATCAAAGATAATAATCATCAAATTGTAGGAAAGTGTATGAGGTATTAACCGCCTTTATTTGGAATATGTGAAAGCAACATCATTTGTAATAAATTGCTCGGCTTTGAAAGATTTTTAATCTTCCATCCTCATCTGGCAAACAAAAGAACACGGTTCCATTTGCTTCTTGATAAGTTCCCCTGAGCCATGTAGTTTATTCACTCCTCCACCTTTTGGATTCATTAACGTGTTTTCTGCAGACTGCAGTCTGCCTGTACTGTATTATTGTAATTTTGTTATTGTCCCTAGCGATATTTTTCTCTGTGTACTGTCATGCTTTGTATTGTATTGTGCTTTTGGAGCGTGGCCGTGCACGAGCGGGGCCGTGCACGAGCGGGGCCGTGCACGAGCGTGGCGTGCACGTGCGTGCCGTCGGCTGCAGTAATTCGGCGCTTTGGGCCAGCGTTACGCAACACTGCGGCCCTGTTCCTGCTGCAGCTGTGGGCTGTGTGCGCTGCCTCTCGCCACCTCGCGCACCGGTGTGACAAATCACCGCTCGGGAGTAAGGAGAGTGATGCGGCGAGCTCACACGGCAGGTTACGCAACTGCTTAAGAAGCGCGGCTGGCAGCGGACCCCACCGGACCCCACCGGACCCCACCAGCCATAGGGGCTCCGCTCCCACGTGGAGATCGGCTATGGCGGTAAAGCAGAGGTCTAATCAGGCGGGACTGGCTGCTCCCGTCACGCTGTGACCCAGCGTGTTAAATAACCCACGGGCCAGCGCCGGAGCGTATGCTCTCCTCACTGAATATGCGTCTCCGCAGGCCTCATCAGCTGCCGTGCTGATCGTCACTCTCGTTTATTTAATTACGTTTTAAATGAGGCAGTTGTTGGTTTAACTCGCAGTGCACCGTAATATCCTTTTTGTGTCACCGAGTGTCGGAACCGTGTTGCACTTGCTTCTGATCTGCTTATTTAATGTTACATATGAAAAGCAATTAACTTCACAAAGCCTGGGGGACAGCTTAGGAAGCTGGCCAGCACGCGCCCAGGCTCGGAGCTCTTCTGAGCGCGTGCGGATCTGTGGCTCGTGAAGCTCGTCCTTAGACGCTGTGACACGCGCGTCATCTGTTTGCGGTCTGCCACGCCGCATTGAGTTTGAGGGCCAGGTGTGGGCAGGCTATACCCAGGATGGCAGGATGGTGTCATCAACCAGCCACCCCTGCCCTGGAATCAGCAGCTGCTCTGTATCCAGCCTGGGAGCCCTGCAGTGCCCTTGAACGACCTCCGGCAGAACCTGGGTGGCCATTAGCAGCGAGCGCTAAGGAAAAGGCCCCTTAGAACTGCGAGGTCAGCTGGCCAGGGCGTAGGAGGGCAGCCTGGAGAAAGGGCAGGTGGGGAGCAGAGCCTGGCTGTGAATGCGGAGGTGAAGATTCTCTAAGGGGGATTGGCACAGGAGAGAGCGTGTTATCTCCACGCGCCCAGGTTGACCTCAGTGCAGCTTTCTGGCCTGGGCAGGAAGAACCGAGGCACCCAGACTGGGCCCTGCGCAGGTACAGCTGTAGCTCTCTGATCACTGCGGGGGCGAGGAGTGACGTCACCACACCACCCCTGTGGGCAACGTCAAAAGCCTAAATTCATGTGGCCAGCTCTGCTTCAAAGAGAAGACCTGAAACGCTCTGTACGAGATTGGAAGGTGGCGAAGAACAACTCGCTCTGGCAGCAGGAACAATTATTAATCAGGAGTTAAATATTGCTTGAAGTGTAGTGTGAAGGTGGTTGTCCGTATTAATCAAAGACAGCGGTTGCTTTCTAAGAACGCGCCTGCCAGTCAGACGCGCCCCGGTTATTGTTTCCTGTCAGCGTAGCCGTTTGAATGTGCAGCGTTCATCGAGTTTGGCTTGCGTTAGCATGTCTGCATTTGCATCGAAAACAAATTTTCTGCTTGAGGAAGTGCCTTTACATTGAAATGTGTGCGTAACACTTACGAGTCTGATAGCAGTGGCCCCGCGGAGCGTTGGCTGAATGTTCATTTGAGCGTGCGGTGACTCGAGAAGCACGAGAACCAAGAGCAGCTTGTTCATCGCTCAGTCTGGCCTCCTGGCTGCCAGCAACACACAGCGTTACTTGAACTCTGCAGAAAACACAAGCTTCTAATCCACATTTGACTAAAAACCACGGAGAATTGGTCAGTGCATGGAGGGTTTTTTTTTTTTGGTTTTTTTTTGGATTCCTTTTTAGAAATGCAGGTGTGCATAAATTCCCAGACTTTCAGGGTGTTTGAGCGTGTCTGCAGTGTCTTAACTTGAAATTCGAGCCACCATCTGCTGGATGCTGAGTAAAGCAGCGATCTGCCCGTGCTACGGAACACTCGCCTAAAAACGGCTCAATATATTGCGGAAAAACACTTCAATTTCTCAAATTGCTTAAGTAGTCGGAAGTGAAATTTCTCTGTAGGATGAAATAAACAAGTAAAGTGTGGGTTTGCCATTCTACATGATGCTTCTGGAACAGATTCACTAGGAAAGAATGATCATTTTAGGAATTGTTGCTACTGAAAATGTTAACGATCACATCAAATTCTGAATACACAAACAAATTTTTTGGGGTTGTTAAAAAGTGTTAGTTGAAAATGAACCTTGGGATGAATACGTTTTGGGGAAAATGTGTTTGTGGTAGTAACCATGGCGCAGAGGCACTTGTTCAGAGCACAAGTCTGTTGGATTGGCCGGTGCATAAATCCTCACTCCTCGCCCTTTGGCTGGGGCTTATTCAGTAGTGAGTTTACAATGTAACGACATTTATGGGCACTTCTACCTTCCCTCTTCCACATGTCCCGCTGCCTGGGCAGGTCCACAGCGCCTGTGTGTCTGTGAGGAGTCTGTGCTCGTGCTACAGTGTTGCCTTATTCAGCCATGTTACCTCTCAGTCGTGGGGCAGAATGCTATAGCAAAATCCCATCAACTGTTCCTTTTTTTAAAACCAAGATCTGCATTCATTATTTCCACTAGCCTCCGTATGCTGGTGATCATAGGCCATATGTAAAGGGGATTATGGCGGCCATATTTTATTTCACAGGAAATGGCTTGTGCTGCATGAGGCTGGGTGAGGTTGTCCTCTCTTGTTTTCAAACTGAATTTTGAATGTTTGGTATACGCGCACACACACACACGCATGCACACACACGCATGCACACACACACACACGCGCATACACACGCACACATACACTGCCCGCTCTTCTAACAGCCATACATTAATTTAGTTTCCTTCTGATTGTGTGGACACAGTGCTAATCCGGACTTTAGCTCTGGTTTCAGCTAACCCCTCTGGCATCTGTGATTTCTGGAGGACACAGCCATTATGAATTCAATTGTTTTTATGAATGAGAGAAAATTAGCTTGGATTATCTGCAAATCCGTCGGGCTAATTCCACCGCCCAGCACGACTTTAGCTGTGTTGGTTTCACCCTCCTGCGTGCGGAGGACACTCCCACTGACCCGTCTGCCCTCAGCCCCCCCCGCTGCTGGCCTTGGCCGGCTTGACCCTCCTGGTGGCAACCTTCCAGCTCCGCTGTGCATGTTCACCCAGAACCCCCCCATACCCCCCCTCACGGCCCAGAGTCACGCCGTAACTGTCTGATCTACAGCAGCGTCCCCCGTGCTAGCATGGCTGCTTTAAAGAACCCTGTTAAGGGGCGGCGTGGTGGCTGCCTTCATGACTCCCCGAGGACTTGAACTAAAGGGAAATTGTGGGGGGAGGTGGAAGGGGGGGGGGGGGGGGGGAGTAGAACGTGGAGCAACGGCGGCGTAGAAAAGCTCCGCTCTGTAAAATGTCCCTCAGGGGAGCGGCGTGAAGCCCGAGCGGCACAACTCGACTTCTGCTTGTGTAGAGGCGGCCCTGGGAGTCTGAGGTAAAAACGTGCGGGTTGTACTTTTTCAATAACTTTTTTTCCTTTTGAAGGTTTTATAAGATTCAGAAATCAAGGATGTTTGCCTCGACTCGGCTCAGCCGAGCTCCTGTCTTTGCTGACGAGGTCCACTACCGAACGGTGGCAGACTGCTTGAGATTAGATAATGATAATCTGATTATCATCAGATAATGTGCTCTTCCTCCCTCGACGTGGTGTTCGTCACCTGCTCTACTCGTCAATCCACTCGCTGTGCGTTGCGTGGCACCCACTGCGATTTTGTCAATATGCTTTACCTTGTGTTGTAAATAAATAAATAAAAACATCAGCAGCAAACAGAAGGGACCACAGAGTGTGTGAGTCAGACGCCTATGCCGCATTGGGAAGAGAGTGCGTGTTCATGCCTCTCGCACTGATGGAGAAAAGGCCTCAGTGCTTCACCACATCTGACTTTTCTAGTGCCCTCAAGAGCCACTGTGAAATGCAACATGGAGCTCGAACTTGGCCTGCAGTGTCTTTAAGCAAGCATCGGAGACAGCAGTTTCCCTATGAGAGAACATTGTCGCCGTAGATGAACAAGATTACAACAAGTTACATGGCTGGATGGTTCTGTTTATGCCTCTGGGTCTCAGCATAGCCAAGAGGAGAAAAAGAAAACAGAAATATTTTAGGCGATTTTATTTTATTTTTCTCGAGTTTTGTAGTTCTTCCGCCTGATTTCACCTGGTGTGTGTGTGAGTGTAACGTAGTGTAGTTCATCCAGCAGGCCATGGACAGAGGACAGAGGCATCAGCACGCTCCCCTCCCAGTGTCCTGGTGGTGCTCTGGGAGGGACGACCTGACTGTGAGTTTGTGCCCCCTCCATGCCCAATGAGATTCCAAAAGTGCACAACCCTCCAGGAGAAGCCAGCGTCTGCTCCAACATCCGCTCCTCTCTGCGGGATCCCTGCGTGCGCTCAGAGACGAGGGCGGGGGATGCGGGTGGGGGCGGAGCAGGCGGAGGAAGTGACTGAGCAACTCTTTTTATCAATTGCGGCTCATCGATCCTCCGAGCGCTTCCCTCCAGCTTTAAGCTCCGCCCCCCCGACGTCGTCCTCTCTGTTCCGTTCTGCAGATTGCGACTTGCCGTTTAAAAGGAGACGGAATGGGAGACGCTGGTTAAAAAGAGAAGGTTTTAGAACTGTAGTGGTGCGGAGCAGAAAAGCGGTTTTGTATCGCGGCTTTTTCATGCGCCAGCCTTACGCGTGCCGGCGTTACGATGAAAGACGAGATTGAATGAAGTTCCTGAGTGGCGCGGTGAGGTGGTTTGCAGGGTTATTTTTGTGCGCTCCTGTGGGGAGGTGGAAGGGCGCCAGGTGTCTGGTTTCTCTCCTCTCGCACGCTTAGGCAGCGTTGGAGGGGGCGGGTGAGATCGACCTGCTGGGGCGGCAGAAACCCCGCCCACCGGAGCCGCCGTACGCCCATACGTCACCGGGATACTCTGTGTGGGAGACTGTCTGGGAAGGCCATTACTGAGTAATCCTGTAACTACTTTATCTCATAGTCTGGACAAGCAGAGGTCAGTGATCCTGCTAATTAAGCTTGAGAGGTGGCCAATGAGTTAGGTGCCTGAGTTATACAAAAATGTACCGTGAGAGAAAGAGGCAAGAGGATGCGTGCGTGTGTCAGTGTGACCTGGACTCTCACTGTCACTGATGCAGGGCTGTTTCTTTGATAGGCTTCCCATAGCCATGACCATTATTGCATGCTGTTTAACAGAGATGAACTGGATGGATGGATATGATGTAATAGAAAATGGGCATGACATCATAAATTAAAATAGTGATTGATACAAGCAGAAAGCCATTTGCGACTGACTACTGTAATGTTTTTTTTCCCCTTCAAGTCATAAAATAGTTCCATTATTTTCTTCATTATTTTCTTCCGGAAGTTGTTTCTAAGAGGAATCCTCAGGAAAGTGAGCAGATTAAAATTGCATGTAGGGCGTGTGACGGCTTTGAGTGAGTGGGTGGGTGGTTGTACCCAGGACAACAGCAGCTGGGCGGAGTCCTGGCAGGACAGGTGTGGTGGAACTGCCCAATGGGAAAGGCTCAGATTAATACATGCGAGTTCATTTTAGACAGTCCAGCTCCATTAAGTCATCATTTTCAGCCCAAGTGTGAATTATACAGTAACAACATGTTACGATCCCCTGAACTGCTGGCACTGTTTTCAACTTGATTACGAAGGTCAGGGTTGTTTTGAAAACAAACAAATAAACTGAAAAACGATGCTTGCCAGCTGCATGCAGACACACCTCTTAAAGTCTTTGGCTGACGCACCTTCAGACTCCGCCCCCGGACTCCAGGCTGAGCACAGATGTCTCCTCCCTGCGTCTCCTCCCTGCGTCTCCTCCCTGCGTCTCCTCCCTGCCGTCTCCTCCTTGCCGTCTCCTCCCTGCCGTCTCCTCCCTGCCGTCTCCTCCCTGCCGTCTCCTCCCTGCGTCTCCTCCCTGCCGTCTCCTCCCTGCGTCTCCTCCCTGCCGTCTCCTCCCTGCCGTCTCCTCCCTGCCGTCTCCTCCCTGCCGTCTCCTCCCTGCGTCTCCTCCCTGCCGTCTCCTCCCTGCGTCTCCTCCCTGCCGTCTCCTCCCTGCCGTCTCCTCCCTGCCGTCTCCTCCCTGCGTCTCCTCCCTGCCGTCTCCTCCTTGCTCTGGCGTTGTGTGCGGAGTGCCGGCCTGGGTGCTACGAAGCAGCTTCCATTCCCGTTACTGATCCGGCTGTACCCACTATCACAACACACCAAATAAATGTAGATAGCATTTAGTATGAGGCACTTCAGGTTTTTGTATTGTTTGTAACTCCGTAGACTATTTTATAAGAGGCATAACAAAATTCGCAGCCTGTGTTCAAACTATAGTTGGCCGTGATTTTGTGGAAATAAGATTTTACCCAAATTACAATTGTAGAATTCGCCAAAACACTCTATTATATCTTGTATTTATTAGAGCTTCAGAATTAGGAAATTTGTAACATTTTTATACTTATTTTTTAACTACACATGAAACATTGAAAAATTGGATTTAATATTTTTTATTACAAAAATAAACACTGCTGCTATGGTTCAGATATTTGGGGGAATTTTTGTGTGTAAGCTGTACAATATGCACATTTTATAGATATCTCATGCTCAGATATGTGTCACGTTGAGGACCCCGGCCCCTCCCTTTTGGGCGTGTGTTTACGTCGTCTACGTCTCCTAGTCTGCGTCAGTGGATCTCCGTGGGTGCGGTTGTGTCTTGTGATCATCCGTCTCACCTGTGGCTCGTCTCGTAATCACGTGGGACTTATGTGGTTTGTCTATTTAATGTGCGTTCGCGCAGTGTCCCGTGCTCGTCGTTGTCTGAGTCTGCGCGTGGTTCGTGTGTATGTTGTATTGTCGTGCGCTATTGCGCAATATCCGTAAATTAAAAGTGACGTCTGTTGCGAAACAAGGGATTGTGTGTCTGATCCTTCACTGCTCCGCCACCGTCACAGTATGACAGATGTGCACTGAGCACTGCGTGATCTGTCTGTGCTGAGGCTTTACTCCACCTGTAGTTAAAAACAATAACCAACATTTAATCTGATGATGATTACAAGTTTGTTATTCTTTCTAGCTTCAAAACAACAACAAAAAAAATTCCAGTGCACCTTCGAACTTGGCATGCTAATGGCAAACCTCTGCTTTTTCATTTCTTCATGAGGTTTGAATATATAAATGGAGATTATATAGAGAAGTTTGCAAGTCAACACGTGTGTGAGGGAATGGATGTTTTCATTTGAACATAATACTTTTTAATTGTTAAGGTGTGTTCTAATGTTCACATGTATTTGGACTATATGGTGGTATATAAACTGTACACAAGTTCTTCAGCTGTTAGCATGGTGCGTGCTCACGCTAGCCTGGCTGATATCATATGCAGTGCGCCGCTGTGCTATTTTCAGGCCGGATTTGTGATTGTCACATCGTTTTCCTTTAAAATTTCTTCCACAATACCCAATCGTCCTTAATCCGATACCATTCTTTCTATTAAACCTAAAAATATGTATGTTGCTACACCTCTGGGTTCAACCACACCCAGTGTCCTCCCACCTGCAGCTAATTAAGCAGAACTGATAATTTTTCGGCCTTCACAGCCGCCAGAGAACTCGGCCTTACCACGCCACCATGGCGCGCTGACATAAAGAAACCCAAGTCGTCATCCCACTCTTGGAGTTGGAGAAAGAGGAAATGAAATAGAAAATCACAATGGCCTCAGACAATAGCAGTATCTGTCTACAAAAACCAAAAAGGCCCCTCACAGCGCGTTTCATTAAGAAGCAGCTTGCGCTCGGTGGAGAGGAGCAAGTCTGTCACCCCCCCCCCCCCCCCCTCCCCCTCCAGAATAATGGCTTCCTGTCACTTGGCTCTATACACACACTTCTTGCATTCATGACAAATTGGGCGATTTCTTGCACAGGACAATGTGTTGTTCTCCTGCTGAATGACAACATGAAGGATATTGGTCGTTTCACCTATGAAACGGGGATAATCTCATGCTCATGCATCGTGGGGTCCTGCGCAGTCCCGACCCACGGCCGAGTCTTCCACCAGGAAGGACGCGTCGAGCCAATTGCGGGATGTGCATTTACTCGTGTGTATCCCTGTGTGGTTTCGGCTACGGAGCGCTAATGCTATTTAGCGTCTCCGTGAGGGCTTGAGTGGATGGTAAGCTCACCATAGTAACCTCCCTAGGGAGCCTCCCAGAATGCTTTGCACACATGCACGAGGGGCGGGCTCGCTCTTGATATCTAAATTGCTCTTTGCAAAGAGATTTGAGTGGGGACACAACCACTGTGCTCACTGCAGGCAGAGGTCTTAATTCCCAAGAAAGCAGCCTGAGGCTGTCGGTCAGCAGGGCTGCAGACGTCTGATAAAATATTAAGACTCCCTTCTAATGAGTCAACACCAAAGGCCGGGCGCCCCCGGTCGAGCGCTATCCTTGAAACAGTATGCATGGGATGACTCCTGCAATTAAGCTTGGGAGAGACGCCTCTGCCTCTCTCCGTTAAGGCAGCTGTGGACCGGGCCGTGCGGTCCAGCCGCCGTTTTATTGACCCAAGCGGACGAGAAGGTACGGTGTGACCTTTATTCTGAGCTGCGAGGTGTCCGTGCGTTATAAAGGGGCCGGGGCTACATAGGAAGGTTGCTCGTCGTTCGTTAGAGTGTCTCGGCAGCTGGACAGACGGGTCGGACCGTTCCTCCGGCGATCGTGGCAGAGCGCGTCTGCTCCTGCTCCTCGGCTCAACCGCACCCGCCTCGCCGTCCTGTCCCTCCGAGGCGCGCCATCTGTCCACACACACACACACACACACACACACGCAGACACACGCGCGCCACGCAGGCTTTCCTCCACCAGGTGGCGTTCGCAATCGCCGCCTCCCTGGCAAAGCCGTGCCCAGCTGGGCATCTGTCTTCGACTCCCCGCGTTTCCGGAAGACGCCAGACAGGTAGCGGGCGGCGGCTCAGTCACACTCGGGGCCAAGGCCGAAACCGAATTCATCATCCGGGCCTGGCTTTGACGCAGGCCCGCTCCACACGCATGCGCGGACGGCTCCGGCACGGATGAGAAGGCAGGGGCTTCTACGCGGACGGTTCTGATGCGACACGCGTGCCTGCGTTTTCCCATGTAAGAAAACATAACAACTGACACGAATACCGATGTTGCCGATATGACGCTTGACCAAACGGCGGTTGTGGGTGCATGCGAGCGATAGCGGCCTTTTGGCAGAATGCTGGGACACGATGAGCAATTTTTGCCGAGCCTCCACTGTCTCAGAACAGGTACACACGGAGGGTTGGGCCTGCCCCTGAAACAACGCTGTTCATCCGAGTACAAACTTCCCAGTTTGTGAAGAAAAGGAGTCTTGGAAAGAAATGAAATCTGAAGGACGGCCATGATTACTACACTCTGAAGTTCCCACTTCTCCACCAAGATGCCGGGTGACCTTGACATTTTATTCGCACCGAGCTTCTTTTCTAAAGGCGCCAGCAGCCGCGCGTGTGCACGTGTTGGTTGCGTGTCAAGACGCCCAAGGCACGAGTGCGCAAAGTGGCACGCGGTGGTATGGGCTATTCGCCGGTGAACTGGTAACAGTCTCTGTTAAGGCAGATTTGTTCCCTTGCTAAATACACGCTCTCCTATGCTATCTTGGCGGCACCGGTACCCTGGGACGGCGACCCGTGCGTTGGGTAGTCGCAGGCAGATGAGCCCATGGGCACCCTGCCACATTATGGGGCTGTATATAAGTCCCTCAATTAGAAGCAAGGAATGTTCCCTTTTCTACAGCTCTCTCTCTCCGTTTCCCTCTTGCTCTCCCTCACTCTCTCCCTGCACACTAAGCTCTTTCCACACTGCGAGATAGATAACGGAAGCTTCAGGCAAGACCGATGGTGCCTGTGCTCTGTGTGCGGAGATGAGATTGAGCTCCGAGTGAAGTTCTCTTTCTCTCAGCTCGCCTATGCCAACCTTCAACCCCCCCCCCCCCCCCCCTTTTGGGTCAGGCCACGCTCGGCCTGAAGATGGGGTGTCTAAAGAGAACGCGCAGTGCTGCCTGCCACTGAAACCAGCTCGAAGCTTCTCCTTCAGGGCTCTGAGTCTCTGAGGAGATAAGGAGCTCTTCACCTGGCTAACGTGCTAATGCTTTTAAGAGATCTGGAGCAATTTGGCTAAGAAAGGACAAGAAAAGGACCACGTGGAATGTCATTTTCCCACGCCGTAGTCCTGTAGAGTTTGATCAAAGCCACCGCAGCTGCCTGGAACATTCCAGAATCCCCAGAGAAAAGCAGTGTGTCGAGACGATTGGCACACTGCCACCTGCAGACAGGAGAGTCAGTGGAGCACTCTGGGAGTCCCTGCACTTATGCGAGATGCCCCTGGAGTGCATCACACACCTCTACATGAGGTCGATGTTTTCAGACTGCTCCAGCAACATTTAAGACATCAATTAAGGCTATTAACTCAGCAGATTGTACACAGCGATTTAATTTTCAAAAATTTACATCATAGGGTCCCTAACTGGAGAGAGAGAGAGAGAGAGAGAGGGTAGGAGAGATACACAATTTGGAAAGCAAGCAGTCCTCTGAGAAGCAGATGTATTGATCTTTTCACATGGGCACTGCATTGTTTAGCTGGTGTATTGCAAAATCTGTTACTATGAGGCTTCTGCTTAGAAACCAGTTAGGGCCTTGGGAGAATGTGATATTCTAATGATGTCTCGCCTCATTCAGTAATGTATCCATCTAAAATTGAACATTGTATGTCAAACAATTAAACATGCATGTACACCCAGTAGAGTGGGCTAGATAATATGCTATATATGTTCTCCCTGTAGACACAGACGTGTAGACCTGGCTTTCAATATTAATATGCTTATCTTTGCAGGCCTCCAGTTGAGGCTATAAATGGCTAATTCAGTAATCTCCATACCATTACGCTGAGTATGATGCATTCTTTCAGTGTCGTAAGCTCCAGCATTAAGTGTATGTTATGCATAAAATCAGAATGCATATTAGAATTTCCATTTATAAGTTCTGTACTTTGGGGTAAGATTGACTACCTGTATGTAATGAATCACAACCTAATGCCAGCATAATCCCAGAAGGTGTCAGAGGGCTGAAAGCACACATCCGGTCAGTCTGTGTCTGTCTCCCTTTCTTTTTCCCTCTCTCTGTCACTATCTTCCTTTTTCTCTGTCTCTCTCTGTCTTCCTTTCTCTCTCTATCAGATTTTACCATCCCCTTTTCCTTTTTCTTTCTCAGTTCACTTAGCTGTCACTAGGTGGCACTCTTTACCCACTGTTGGTGCAAAACCCATTCATGCATGGCTCAGCATAATCAAAACTACAATACACTTCTTTTAGAGATAAGAACATCTAGTTAGAGTTTCACATGAACATTGAGTACTCCTAAATTTGCATGCTGAAATGGCTTTTATGTAATTTTATGTTATTACAATCACAATCCCCTTGATGCTCAGTTTGAAGTAGTAATTATTTTTTGCTTTAAAGTTTGTGGATCTCTGTCTTTTATCTGAGAATCCCCACATGGTGGTTTTGTAATCTCATCTTATTTGGAGAACTGGATCCGTCTGCTTTCGTTAAGTCCGCAACATTTTTCTTTTAGGGTCTTGGACAAAACTCGTACATCTTGAGTGGTTCATTTTCACTCCTCTCCATCAGGTCATAACCCTGCCTTGCAAACTCCCTCAGCGATCTTCCTTACGATGTCTTGGTGTACTTTACAGTGGTGATGGTGTGTTCTCCCTGGGTTCCCCGATCCCCAGATCCTGTTCTTGGATCTTGAGCTCTGCTGCTCAGCCATCCGCACCTTAACCACTTTGTTTTAACCACCTAATTTAGGCTCCTGTTCCATCCGTTCCACCTTAGATGACCACACAAGCGTGGCACAGTTGGGTTTGCATTAAACCGAACGTATGGTTGTTGCTTTGCCCTAGTTGCATTCACACTTTGTAGTTGGACAGCATCTCCACTAGGTGGTGCTGTAACACAGCCCTGATTTATGAAAACGTCCCCTAATCGGCCTCACCTCCACTGGAAATACTGCAGATCCTCGGAGGGAATAAAATCCCTGTTGGAGCCGTGAACACAGCTGAGTGAATAATTCAGCACGGTTCCAGACTGCAGTGTGTTTGGGAAGGTTTTCTTTTGCCTTGACTCCCTGCCTCCCCTACAGGAAGCTCTAAGCCTCTGCAGTAGGAAGATTCGTAAATCCGTCCCGAGTCTAGAAAGAAATGCCCTATTACTGCTGTGTTCTTTTCTAAGCAGGGAGCTGCTTGCCTGAGCTTCGTGAAGGCGTTTACTAGTTACACCCCCTGATGTTTTAGGAAAACAGTGGTCAGTAACCGATTCAACGAGAATAAAGTGTAACGGAGTTTGGACAGAGTTAATTCCGATTTCAGAAAACATCCCAAAGCATCCAGCACATCACTACTTCATACCCTACTGTGCTCCCTCGCTGTGCACATGGATTAGCGTGCCTTATGGGTATTTTCCAAGTGTCTCAAGCAGTGCGTATAAGGGAGATAAACGTGAGTCTCCACTGCGCTTGGATCTGTTACCTGCAGATCCAACTCAGCTCGGTGCTGCAGGGGTTTGTTCCAGTACCTGGACCACCTCATGATTCACACACATATGTGCTTGGGCTCTGCGGGCCAGCTGCAGAAACATGGCCGTCTGGAGCTCCTCACAGCGGGGTGAAGCCCAACGTGCCTCTCGGCTACAGCCCACAAAAAGCCCGGCGAGACCGGCTGAGCATCTGCGAGCGATCTACAACGCTCCACTTGTTTCCAAGTGCTGGAACCGGACCAGGAGCCTTCTGGGCTTAGATTAGTTTTTGCTGAATCACTTTCAGATCCAAGAGGCTCCTTGCAGCTCCAAACGCTGCAGTTGTGTTTCACCTACTACAAGAACATGGCGCAGGATGAAACGTGTGCTGTATCCCACAGAGGAGCGCCGGTCCACCCGCCGCGAGCCCGTGCTGTACTACACTAATCATGTCTAGCTTTACAGCTCCTGCTCCTCCGGTCCGGCTGAATGAGCAGAACCGTATGGGTTACAGCGCACCGCTGTCCTGCAGTGTTAAATGAGCTCTGCGTATCCCGCTCTGAAGGAATCGCCTGGTACAGACCTCTGCAAGACAACCTCACGTGCCACACAACACCCTGCCCTCGCATTAAAAACGGGGAGCCCACACTCCAGCACGAAGCTCACGCCGTCTCTAGGAGACGTGCACAAGCAGAAAAGACATCAACGTTGTGAATTAATTTAACTGAAATCCTTTTCTTTTTTTATTTTTGACACAAAGCAGCGGGAGACCCTGCGCATCCTTTCGAGCTGTGACGAGGGCTCCGGCGAGATGGGTTCACTTCGCTTCCCGGCGACTTTGAACACAAGGACTCGCTGGCGCTCGCGATTTCGAGAGCGTACGTCTTCATTTCAAACGGGCGCCTGACTGGTGCGAGGCGCGGAGACTCGGTGGGCGCGTTTGTGGGAAGGACGGGCCGCTCTAAACGCGCGGACCGCCGGGGACGGAGGGGGACCGGCTGGACGGGGACAGCGGAAAGCAGAACGTGATTTGTGTCTCTGGCGTGAAGATGAACGCTTCATCTTGTCTGGCAGCTTGAAGGGGGGCTGGGGTGCAGGAGCTGGGTGAGAAACAGGCCTTGCCATCTGAAGCCTTTACCCAGCTCTCTAAACACCGCTGATTGTCATCTGCTGCTTATAATGATGCACTGGTGTGAGACGTTTGTGTATATGCACCTGTGAACGTATGTATATGTGTGTGTGTGTGTGTGTGTGTGAATGTTTCAGATAAACACACCCAGTAGCTAAAAAACATTTTATGTTCCTTATAAAATTCAAATCCCAGCCGTTGCTTTTGTTGTCAGCCTTCAAAGTCCACAGATGTAAACGAGCTGCTTGAATGCTAACTGGATATTTGCCCGCTAGGAGCTTAAGAACACTGGAGGGGTCTGCAGTTTAAAACCTGTAGGCTCTAATGCTAAATATAAAAGATCACCAAAGAGAAACATCTTCAGCAGTATATTTCTCCTGTCTTTACCCATCTGCTGTCACAACACTGAGCCATAAAACTACAGCATTGACGTTTTGGTAGCCAGCAGCAGGTACCAGGTGGTTTGGGTCTTGCCTGCAGTGGCTTCGTCCAGCCGGTCTCAGTGCAGGCGGCAGTGCGGGGGTGATGCCATGTCTGCATCCTTCATCCTCGTGCGTGTGGGTGCGTTGGTCGTCCCCTCTCTCCCTCATTAGCCATCTCGCTCACGCTCACTGAGCAGATGGTCCGCAGCCGGCGTTAATATATTCAAGGTAAGACGATGCCCTGGAATTCCTCAAGGCCATGTCGTATGGTAAGATGGATAGGGTTCCTCTTCCGGCCCTCACGTAGTAATCATATTTATTGATCTGTGCTTTTGCCAAATCAGATTAGTCTAATTTTTGCATTGCAGCAACTGGCATGAGCCCAGAGCTCCCCAGGCTAAGTGAGATGTGTAATAGAGTGCCTACCCTTCACTGACTTTTCTCATCAAACTTCCACAGCCTGCAAATAAAACTATTCATAATGGCACAGATGGGTTTCCTAGCGTAGCGCCTGGAGAAAACAAGGATGTTTTGGACATATACATCATTTGGGTTTAGCTTCGCAATTAGGCATCATAGATGTATTGCGCCTAAAATTATTATGCATTAATCATTGCAGAATGTGTGAAGGGGTGAACGGAACTGCTTGGATATCTGGTTTCGTGTTTTGAAAGGAGACTCAGATCTGCTCTAAGTCTTTTTCGAGAACCATTTTGCTGCTTGACGGATATTGTAAAATGACCTTGAGATTTAGAATGCCACAGTCTAAAATGTAATATGTGTGTCTGAGAAATTCTTGCACGTCAACAGTGTTTTTATATAGTGAGGTTCACTGGGTGAGCTTCTATTCACCTCTGAAACCTGAAATTGTGACTTTTCTGAATGAATAACTGCACGATACACTAAGAGAAAACCCCTGTTACTCCACGTGTGTTAGTAACGTGTGTTAGGGTCTTTATCGTTTATCGGTCTTTATCGTGCTCCTTAGCTTACTACCTCTATGTAGGTTTTTCTGGGGTCTGGGACATTGGTGAGTGCTTGAGCAGATGTCAAGCCCTTTTGCATGAGGACTCTGTCCCACTCTTCAGCCAAGAGTAACCAGCCTTGTTAGATTTGTGTTCAGTGTCCTGCAAGCCCCACACTAAAAGCGGTCGCCTTCACACTTATCGCTGTGCCCACATTGCCTGGCCCAGTAAATAGCGAGAGACAGTTCACAGGGACTTTTATCGTGTGCTGTGTCGGTGATGTGGAGTGTCTGGGGTCTGGCAGCACTGTCGGAGGGAGGGAGCGTTCCATCACTTCCTGGATGCTGTCTCAGAACGGTAGCTACAGACGTGCACACGTGCCAGCCCACGTGCGGCGTCCCGGCCAGGTGCATCGCACGACCGTCACTCCGCATTAGCGCAGTCGGCCTTGTAGAGAGCAGGTCCGCAAACCGCCTCACTGTGAAGAGTGCCACCACCCAGTCCCCTCCACCCTGCTCCACACACATCATCGACCGCCCTGGAAACGCCCTCAAAAAAGGGGGGAAGGGTTTTGACCCGGTCCCGAGGTGACACCGTGCCCCTCGTTAGCACGCTCTGTTGTGTGGAGAACATCACCTCCACTCATTCCACCCAGTGATATGTGAGGGAAGCTGAGATGAAGGCGTGAGAAGGCTCGTGACGCAAGGCCACGCCGTCCGCCCGAGCACCTCACCACCTCCTTGATGGAACAGAGAAGGTTTTAGAGCCTTTCTGCCGCCCTCGGTGAAGCAGGATTCTGAGTGTGTGGCTAACGTTAATTAGCACTCTCGCTTTCACCCTTGAGTTGTGTTATTATAAACCAGAGTCGAGATTAAAGCACTTTTCCCACTCTGACTGCTTAGCACGGTTCATTCAAGCACCTTTCTGGGTTTCAGGATACTTGAGGCAGTCTCTTCCTCAAAGCCTTCTGAAAGCTCTTTACCTGTTCAGAGAAACTCCTGAGAGGCTCTTTTTTCTTCATGAGACACATGAGCTTTTCTACTTTTACTCACAAATTCAAAATTAGCACGTAGCACCGGCGTTCTCCCTCCAACCCCCCGACCATCACTCGTCATCCACCTGCCCTCTACCCCAACTGCCCCTACCCTCCTGCTCTGCCCCACCCGCCCTCACCTAGCCGTCTGGAGCGTTCAGCAGATTTCCATCGCCATCGTGATTAATGTGCTGCTCCGGTCCAGACGAGCCCCCTACTCCTTGTGCGGGATCGATGGTGCCACTCGCGCCTCGAGCGCGGCAGGTCGTTCCCGCGCGCCTCAAGGTCGAGCGCAAGTGTGCATGTCGATGAGGCCCAGAGGAGCGGGTCCTGGCGAGGGTCGTGGATCGGATCGGCACTTCTCCTGGCCTTCACCCCAGGAACTCGTGTGGCCTAAGCGCTCTTATGGTCATTGGGCTACCCCAGGCATATCAACACGCCCAAAGTGATTTGGGTGAGACGGACTAGCATACCAGTAAACACGGGTGTCTGGGGGCTTCCTGCCACACGATCCTCCTGTTTGGAGACCCTTTGTTTAAGACATATATCTCTTTGGTTTCATGCTAAATATCATGTTGAGTAGAACCTATAGCACCATGAGCTCAAAAAGGGGTTTCATAAGCAACAACTTTTGAGCAATATTGCTGCAGTTAACTCTGATGAGTCAATGTGGAAAAGGTTTGTTTATTAATTTGTTTATTAGAAAGGGTCCTGTCATTTCGTCTGTCTTAGGGAGACTCTGCTGGTGTTGGTGGGCGTGTGCTTAACACTGTTGGCATATCTGCACTGGCACTATTAGATCCCAGCGGTGTCCCGTAAGCCTGCTGTCAGAACCCTATCAGCACAGATTAATGACATACTGGATCACTCATTATTCCCAGCTCCTATAAACATGCTAAATACTGGGTTAAATCAACCTCCAAAAAAGAGCTGCACAGTCTTAACAGTCTGGAATATTATTTTGGGGTCTACAAACCAAAACACGTTTTACAGAATATTGAATGACAGATTGCAGGAAAGAATTTTTCATCACTGCACAGCATGATGAGAACACACAGTTGTATGTGACCAAATAACCATAAACGGGGTATTTTTTTAACTACCTGTGAAATTCAAGAGGTCAGAGGTCATGTGAATGGCCCCACTGGACCACCTTGGTGAACTCATGTAACGGCCAGTGCCAGGTGCAGCCTCAAGAATAGTGTGGGTGGTGGTATTAGGGTTGCACATGGCTTGCAGTGAAAACTGATACAGCACTTGTGTTGTGTTAAGAATCTTCTCTGATTCCTCCTATTGAGTTTCATAATGCATTCAGTTACCATACACACAGACCCAACACATGCACAGTGTGGGTCTAATGCCCAGCATGCTGGAACAGGGTTGCAACCGACAGCAACCCATAACCGATTCATCTGTCCGATATCGTTTGTTTGTTTATTTAGAGACCCTGTCTTCATGGCCGTTGGCCCAGAGGACCATCTGAATTGTGAGTCCAAAACCCACCATGGTCGTTTAGAGACTCTGCAAACGAACATAAACGAAATAAGTGGCTGGAAATGTGATGAGCAACACTGGGTCATGGAATGATGTCTTTGAGCATCATAATTATGACGATGTATAGCAGAAGATGGATATGAGGACTAACTTTAGTTAATTGTAGTCTAGATGCTTGAGTATGAAGTGTTTAATTTGGGGTGAGGGAGGGGAAAACCTGACTAAGCTAATCAAACCTCATGTTCCAGAACTTTTGCTGGGCTGCACAAAATGATGCCAGTTATGGATGTGTTATTTTCCAGATGTGCCATTGGGCTAATTATAGCTGTTTAAAAGGTATGAAGTGAATAATGGGATTGACTACGAGGCAGTGATGTGAATTAATGACAAAGTCCAAATACGTAGCCACATTAAGTACTTAATTTAATTTATACATGTTCTTACTTTTACTTCCCTACATACGCCGGCTAAATATTGTAATTTTACTTAACTTAATTTCCCTGCTAGCTTTAATTACCGTTATGTAATTGGACACATCTGTGTGGGTCTCGTTTTATTTCAAGTTGGATAAGAAATCAGCTCAAATTGCTGCGTTCTGCGTATCACTGCAGACTTCTGCATCCTGCTGAAAACTAATGTGACAAAACACTACTCATTTAGTCAATGTATGAATCATGAACACAAACATAAAGACATAAAGCCTGGTTAGCCATCCACCACTGACAGGGATATTGTTAAGGATCCCTCTGCATAGTTCTCAGGCAGTGTTGTAATTGTTGCATATAGCTTCTGTGAACTACAAATAAAATTGAAGATGAGGTTCTTTGTGGAGATATTGAGACATTTTGTCACGTAGGCATTACTTCTAAAAAATGACATTTGCTTTAAAAAAAAAAAAAACCCTGTGTTGGTGGGAGGGATCCTTGTTGTGTAAATATGTTATAGGCATGTTGGGGAAGAAGATGGCAGAAGGCCTGGAGGAGACACCATCCCACAATGCACCGCGACAGCTTTCCACACGAATGAGCGTCTGTAGATGTGTGTGCGGAGAAGCCACTGCAGAGTGTGTGCACCTGCGCCTCGCCGTTCAGAGAGCAGCATGTGGCGATGAGCGCGTTCACGCGCCGCGCTCGCCACCTCCCCCAGTGCGCCGCGCTCCGTTTCTGCCGCGGGACACCGCCGCGAACACCCGCGTCCCGCCGCGAACACCCGCGTCCCGCCGCGAACACCCGCGTCCCGCCGCGAACACCTGCGTCCCGCCGCGCCCCACCGTGACCTCCTCCTCCTCCTCCTCCTGTCCCCAAAGAAGGCCGCCGGATCAGATTTCGTCTGAGAGCAGCCGGCACGAACTTCGCACTCGCTCGTCACGCAGGCGGTTATAAAAGGAAAAAAAAATATTCGAGCTTGATTAATATACAAAGTCTGAGCGCCGGGATCCAGTTTGGTTCTGGAGGGTTCGCCCGGGCTGATTGAATATGCATGTTGTTTCCTAAACGCAAATAATTCATGCCAGTCTGAACTTGTGGTGGCAGCGTGTATCGAAAGCCAAGCCCAGTTCCAGTAAGCAGAGATGGAGGTCCGTCAGTCTGCAGTCAGAATCACCCTTCAGGACACTGGCCAGAGTTGCGAGCTTTCCAAATCCCTGTTTTAATATCTCCGCATTTGTTGTGCTGTTGTGCATTTGTTGTGCTGGACGCGCACACAGGGTAAAACCCAGTCTGCTCCACGCCAGCGGTGGGGGACGCTGCTGTGCCAACATCACATAGATAACTGTGTTTGGAGTAATAAAGAAACTGCCCACATTGGCGCGGTCGCCGGGCGCTGTCCGCGGTGCTGAATACATGCCCCTGCACTATCAGTGTTTAATCAGTGGCCAACGCAACATCACAGACCTGCGCTGATTTGTCAGAGTAATATTTCTCTAATGAGGGCAGCTGGGAATACAGTTGGGCGCTCGCCGCCTTCTTTCCAAACCCCAAATGTCATATTGTTTGTATTTGTTTTTGTTGTTGTTGTTGTTGTTGTTTCTATGTGCAATACTCCGGTCAGCCCTCTGCTGTGGCTACTGGGCAGACAATACCACTGAGCCCAGCAGAGCGTATCCACTGAACCGGTGGACGTTGGCGGAGCAGAACGGCTCGTCCTGACCCATAATGAGAGGCAAGGCCGCACGTATGGGCTGGAGAAGCCCAGGGAACTGGCCACAGCCTGCTCCGACTTCAGTAGCCTTCCATTTTTAATGAAAATGCAGGTTCCATGAAACTGCTACACTGTGAAGTGTGAACTTTATGGACTGAAGAATGGGACTCATTAAGAGAGGAATGTAATTATGGCCTGACCATAGCTGATAACCCATATAGATGAACTGAGGCCTAACAGCCATTTTACTGTAGCCACTCTGGGTGCTCTCTCCTTTTGATGAATTATAGTAAAGTTGGCATAAGTCTCTCTCTCTCTCACACACACACACACACACACACACACACACACACACACACACACACACACACACACACACTCACTTTCTCTTAGTATTTGTGGCCATTACATCATTGCATAATTGTGTGCAAACATTCTGAGATGACTCTGAAGACTTTATCTGTGAGGGCTTCAGGAAGTACACCTCCGCTCCCTCTTCATCCAGTCCAGACTCATCTCCTTAACTAGCCCTCTATCTCTCTCACTCTCTATCTCTCTTGTTCTCCCTCTCTCTCATTATCTCTGCACAGAGGAACTTTACAGGCTTTCTAGCCTCCATAGCAGTGTTCAGGTCGTTTAACTTCCCAGCTCCAACACAGACACCACACATGCTGCTGGTCTGTTTTTTACCCTGCAGGGTTCTGCCCCAAAATATATTAAAGTTTATTGTAGCCCATTTGTTGGTTTTAACTCTAAGGTTGATTAAGTGTATTCAGAACAGGTAACACTGTGCAGCTTGATATTTCTGCATTGTTCTTCTGCAGAAAATATCATTTTAGATGATGATTGTGCTGAGATGACTGGGCTAGATTTTTAATTTACTGAGTAATATAATGTTGCCTCTGACTTAAACTGGTAAATAAATCATTTTAAATATATCATCTATGCCTCTAGTTTTGACACTCATACTCCTATCCTAGGCCTGATTTATTTGTAATTTTGTAAGGATGTTTCATGCCCAGTATAATCTTTGCCTTTATAAGTGCCTGTTTAGGGGATTTACAAAATTCTCAAACTTGATCTCATGCAAATTGTGTATGTCAAACGTCTCTGTAGGTGTTTGCCTCTTGATGATACCTTTATCCAAGATTTAGTTTGTCCTAAGCTTTTCAGCATAAACAATAACATCCACCTTTCAATCTCCACATCAAACTTTTTTTTTCCTTTTGTAAGCACTGAAGGCATGTGTGGTGTATTGGGTCATCAGCAGTGTCTGTCAGCTGGAGAGACTGGCTTTAGGAGGTTTCGATACATTATGTATTCGGGAGAAGTGTGATGCTTGGAGCAGAGGTAGAAGCTTGATAAATAAAGGAAGACAGCGATTTGACAGAGATACGAACATGTAGGAGAGGTATTTCTGGAGGAGGAGGCTCTCGTGGAGGAGTGTAATCAAATGCAGGTGAAATGCCAGCGAGCTGGGGAGTCGTTCTCCTCTCCGCCGCGGCTGTGCTGTTCTCCCCCAACCGCTTGTTCCAACTAAAGGTTCGCTTCAGATTTCTGTGCAGTTTGAACTCCGCCTGGAAGAGGACTGCTACGGTTCTCCTAGTCACCCAGTAACTCTCTCGTTCTGCAGTCTACTGGAGCTGAAGTTATTGGTACATATGCTTTTCTCCTTCGGTCTGCTGCATGCTGAGACTATACTTGCATCATGGGACCCCCCCCTCCAAAAAAAAAAAAAAAAAAAAAAAAACCTTGGTTGAGAAAATGCTAGGAGTCCTTAGTGTGCTCAAGGATTAGTTTTTTTTTTTTTTTTTTTTTTTTTTTCCAGTTTTATATCTGTGTGTTCCAGAGAAACTGGCTCTTGAATGGGAACACTTGAATGGGATTGGCCAATCACATCTCTCCCCTGCTTTCTGTCTCAAACCCCCAACAACCCTGCCACCCCCCCAACCCTGCCACCCCCGTTCGGCTTCTCGCTTGTAACAGCGGACAAAGCCAAACGCAGCGTGATGACCCGCCGCTCCAATAATTCACCGTGTCTGATCAGATCAGTGTGCCGCACACCTTAACAAGAGCAAATTGACCTCGTGGAACCAGTGGCAGTCACTTCACACCATCGTCCTCCGCTGCCTTGAATGAACAAAGGGTGGTGGTAAACCTTCCTTAGTGCCGTCACCCAGTGCTGGAGCCATCTGAGAACCTGCTCCTGGAGTTTGGGCTGCAGAATGTAGCATGTGAACACTTCAGTAAATTGGTAATTGAATTTGATAAGGTTAATCAGTGTACCTCAGGGAAACTGAATCCCTGTGTATTCAGGGAAACTGAATATACATATTGACACCTTGCAAATACATTCATGTCGAAATGCTTTTTGTCCTCTAGATGTTCATGGAAAATTGCGGTTGTCATGGTAAGTCTGATGGAATTTAGAGTCATAGTTCAAGCAGTATGATAAGCTGGTAGAAGGTTTTTGCATTTGACAGGTGGTTGATCTAGTGGATGATCTATAATGTAGTGTGTGTGTATGTATATATATATATATATATATATATATATATATATATATATATATATATATATATATATATATATATATATATATATATATAGGTCTGATCTATTGCTGTTTTTTTAATCATAGGTATGAGTGATCTTCAGCTTGTTTTTGCTGACTACATCTGCAGAGATTTATATGACTGATCAGTTGCTGGATTTTATTCAGTTGTGTTGTGGGTATTTATCTATTGCTTTCTTGATTAAGATCTTAAATGTCAGTAAGTTTTATTTAGTGTCTGAAAGTGATTCATAAGTGTCTTGTTTTAAAACAAATCATGTACCTTCTGTGAGTTTGCTTCGCCTTTGTGTGCTTCGACACAGTGAACCACAGCGTCCTTTCTGTTCTCTCCAATATTGGCTCTGAATTGAAATGGTTCCAGTCCTATCTGGAGGACTGGTTCTATCAGGTAGACATGGAGAGGATTCACATCCAATTCATGCAGACTCTTCACTTGTGTCCCCCAGAGCTCAGTACTAGGCCCTCTGCTCTTTGCGCTTGCTGTCTTGGTGATGTAATATCTTATCATGGCTTCTTCTATGATTTCTATGCTGTTGAGACCCAATATTTTCCTTCCCACCTTCTGACAGACATCTCCTCATGGATGACAGCCCAACACTTGAAGCTCGACCAAAACTAAACCAAGAATCTGTTCATTTCAGGAGCTACAAATCCTCCCCATGACCTCATCAATTATTTAGAACGTCCCAGCATAACTCTGGAGAACAGTTCTTGTTGATTGGTTTTTGCGCACTTCCAAGGTGCTTGTGCAGTGTCTGGCGATCTCAAAGCTTGACTATTGCAACTTGCTATTGGTCTTCCTCTGTGGGCCATCAGACCTCTACATCCTGGATGCACCAGCATGGCTGTCCTTCAACCCTCCAAAGTTCGTACATCACTTCACTGCTGTGTTCCCTTCACTGGTTTCCAGTGCCTGGCCACATCAGAATTTAAAAACATCATGCTCACATCTTAAGCCAAAAATAGACCAGCCCCTCCATACAAGCCCTACCGCCCCTTCCTACATGACGATGGTGGTCCAAGCTACATCTGTACATTCAAGTCCATCTTAGCTTGAGAAGTTATGCTTCAAGTCTCATGGAAGACAAGCTTGGAGACTATTCTCTCTGTTCTGGCTCCTAGATGGTGGAATGCATGGCCCAGTGGCTAAAAACAGACTGAAGATCCATCTGTTTGTAAAGTATTTAAATGACCATTAATCCTACTAGAGTTTTCAGTCGATTAGCTGAAAACTCTAGTACTTATTGATGGTATTGCACTTACTGTTTTGATATAGAACTCATCGAGGTATCAACATAGATTTATGTATTTTGTGGTATTTTGGACTCTTAGCTTACTGTACTGGCTAGGATATGTTCTATGAGTGGAGTTGCTCTGAGTATGAGCATCTTCTAAATACAGAAAATGTAAATGCAAATGTTAACTGCTGGACTCTTGAAGTTTGCTGGGTGAGCAGCTGGCTGCTTTTCACAAAGCAAATATCCAAATGGTCAGTACCAGTTCTCCTGCTTTCTGGTGTTCTCAGTCTTTCTGATGTCCTGTTGACTTTTGCCCTTTGAATATGGTACAGTAATAGAAGCGAGTGATGGTAGACGAAAACACCAAATGAATCGTTTATAAGAGACATCAGTAGACATCTTGGAAGAATTTCTTTTATTTAAGCCTGAGCCTTTTTATCTGTGGACTAAAGTGAATAGCTGTGTATTGCTCGGAAGGTTAGGACACTCCTTCAGCCACAGTGACTTTAGGAGAGATGCCACTCATTTTGATTTGTGGGGATTGATATGTCCCCTTGGATGCCACTCAGTTGGCAGACTGGGGATGCCAGTGATAATGTTTCTCAAATTTGACTCACCTGAGTTGGGAAATAGTTTGCCTTCCTCGGGCAGCTCAAGGTTATCTCACTAAAGTGCAGCCTAATTACACACGCTGTGAGGCTTCATTGATTGGTGCTATAACAATGCCCTTGTTGCCATTTTAATCTGAGCACTGCCTGACTGCTGGATTTGTGTTTGTGTGTATGCGTGTGTTTGTGTGTAGTTGTGCATGAGTGAGGTGCGAGATTCATGCCACACACTATTTTAGTGTTTGTTTGGCTGCTTTGTGACTGATCATCATTAAAGTTAATTGCTGTCATACTGCCAAAAGCTGGCTTTTAACAGCTCTGCTAGTTAAATTATAAGCGATAAATGGCAAAGGGTTTATGGTTTATGCTCAGTAAAGTAAAAAGTGCTAGTTGACAAGGTCACCTTGACAAGCTAACAACAGATAACAGATAACAACAACAGTCATTTAATGATTTAATGTTATTATTGTTGTTGTTATTATTATTATTATGTTGTTAGAATATCAACATATATATATATATATATATATATATATATATATATATATATATATATATATATATATATATATATATATATATATATATAATGTGTGTATCCATGTATGTAGGTATGGATTTTAGAACTCATTTACATTAGTAAAGATTATTCATATAAGGCACACAAGGTTTATTATACGTGCACAAACAATTTTTGGAATACACCCATCTGGGTAAAAAGCAAATTAACCTGCTATCTGCGTATGCATTATTCTCTTTGGTCGTGCAAACGACCAGTGTTGTATTCCCATTTCCCCGTCTCGGCACGGAAGTGTTTTCACCATCGCCGTTCCCCGCCTGAACCTGTGAGAGTGAACATAGCCAGTGAAACTGTCCATCTGTCCACGGTGTCCATGTTATGGTAGAATGGGAGATGGGTCCCGGGACGGCTTGGGCTCCTCGTCCCCTAATTGATTGTTAGGACGGCTCCTTTCGGCGATGGTTAATAGGATTATTGGGATCTTACGGGAGAGACATGTCGTCCTCAGATCAAAGGGCCTCTCGCTGCAGCCTGGTTGGGTAGTGGCGGTGTGCTGCTCCTGCTCAGCGCTGGATGGGTCGCTTCTGGAGGCTTTAGTCTTTCACTGCTAGGAACTCATTAGTGCCTTTGCCTTTTTTTGTCCTGGCCCTAATGGGTTTAATTATGAGGACATTAATAGTAATAATGTTTAAATGTAACAGTAAAAATGTTGTGATAATAAAATGATGAGTATTTGGGATTTAGGAAGAAGTAATGAGAAATGGCCGTAAATTCAAGTGTGCTGTGTTGCTTTTCTGTGTACTTACAAGTATTGACCTGGGTCTTGAGCTAGTTCTCTCAGCGTAATCCCTGTGGGTTGTGTGGGTTGATGAATCGGGAAGATGAGTCACTGCCTTCTCAGATGAATGTAAAATGGCCCCAAAACAATGGAGACACAACCCCCCCCCCCCCCCCCCCCCCCCCCCCCCCCCCCACACACACACACACACACACACACACACACACACACACACACACACACCCCTGCCAAACAGCAGCTGTGCTCGTCATCAGAAGACAAGGCCTTTGACTTTGTCCAAGTGAAGAGCCTGTGTTAGGGCAGCTCCTGTTTTGAAATGTGAAAGACTGTCACTGTGGAGAGATGATGATGATGACTCTTCCTCAAGGGGTTTCTATCACCACTGCGCTTCTTAAACCACACTCATTCAGACGAGTTGGTAACACAGAGCGAGGAGAGTGTCTTGCTCGCTATTCTGAGGGTCCTCCAGCTCTAAAATGGGTCTCTGAGTCAGAAGTTTCGCACAGGTGATCCAAACCAAGCGTACTGACTCTTGGGTCTAAGCAGTCTGCTGGCTGAAGAAGAGCCCCGTCATACAGAGAACCACTGTGCGTCTGCTCTGCAGGGAGGCAGTGGAGAGTGTGGAGGGTTTCCTGTTAGGACTGATAAAGGCCTGAGGATCTTTGCATCTTCAGGTCTGAAGATATGAATCTTTTACAGTTGGGAAGGTAAGATGATGTCAAACTGAATTTAAGGGAGGATTTCTCCCTAATGCAATTTTCTACGTTTGTCTCGTAGCACATGTGCTCATCACACACCATTAGGTAAGGCACATCAAAGGGATACATCAGTGGAACCGCCAAAGCACAGCGACTGACACGCAAGTCCCCAATGCAGAAAGATGATTATGTGTTTACTGTAGTAGCTTCAACTCGGACATCCGGTCTACTCTTCTCTTTGCTTGTATATGTGCCCTGTGCCCATCCAGTTTAGCCCATAATGGTTCTGCCAGACACTTTAAACATTTTACTATACAGCAAGTTCAAGAGTGCACAAGATAATCCTCAAACTGCTCAGTTGTTGCCGCAAGATGTTCGCTTCAGATTTGTGTCAACTCGAGTGACAGCTGGAAGAATGCAGCTATGAATAAGATGCACTAATCCGTGAAATCTGGCCAGTGCTGTTATTTGTTTGAGCTTGTCATAATTCGTAGGAATTAGAGAGTGCCATTTTTACCACCGATCTCGAATTCTATGGGGTGTCTTGTCCCATGCTAATCTTGGGTACAGCTGCATCAGAGTGGATCTCGTACGCTACGACGGTCATATTTATGCAGTAAAAGGCGTTATGTTTCAACGGGCACCCTGAGCGGTCCCGACGGTTGTGCACCATACCTCGCAAGCTGTCTTGCTGTGATCCTTTGCTGTGATCCCCTGTTTTGTTCCGTCCCGCCGAAGCTTTGAACTTCCAGAGTGTTTCTGCTGTGCTGGTCTTGACCTGCTTCATTCTGCTACCGTCTTTGTTTTCTCTATGTCGTCTGATGTTCTGTGGGCTTCAGCCATCGGCTCCCCGCTGCTTGAGCATGTCGTTCACACTTGTGAGCCAAGCTGGGGTTAAAGGTCGACCACCTGCCTTGCAGTGCCATGCAGCAGACTCGTAGCCATGGCCATGAAATTCTTCTGCCTTTGGACGAGAAAAGGTGACCTGGGGGTGTGCGAACAATCCCCGAAGGGGTTCTAGGACACGTTAGGAAAGGGGAAATGTTGAGAGGAAAGTTAGCTGCCGTTATGGTCACTCAGCCTGCTCTGGGCTCCTCTCTCATCCCACACAAATGACGCTTGAGGTACGTCTGAAAGGTGCTTATGCTAATCACAGTCAAGGAGGGGAATGCAAGAATGGAGCCTGATTGCTGATGAGCCATGCAGGCTGTATTTACTCTTGAGTAGAGTGTTCCTCCCTTCTTCTGGTAATAGACACTGGACTAATACATTAAGACCAGCCATGCATTAGGATTGAGCCGGTCATGGAATTTTGAAATTTGGGTTTCTGCCATCGTCACTAATGCAATCTTAAACTTGAAAGTGAATACTTGAGACTGCATGATCTCCCATTTTTACTCCTTCCTCTTATGTTCATCACACTTATGGCATTTCAGCAATTTTGAGCAGGATCAAACTAGTTCACAGGCTAAGTCACGCTTCCAGTTATTTCTGATCTGATAACGCACCATGAATCAAATATATGTGGACCTTATACGTACACGTTATGGACAAAAGTATCGGGACTCACTTTAATGACCCCCCAGTCTAAATCCACAGGCATTCGTATGGAGTCGGTCCCCGCTTTGTGGCTACAACAGCTGCCGCCCTCCACGCCAGTGCCGGCGTCACAACAATCCTGTCCGCGCTTGGCATTGTGCTTGGTGATGTAATGCTTTCGTGCAGCAGCGCAGCCATGGTAACCCACTCCTCGGAGCTCATGCCGTCGTCCTGCCGACGTTATTGCCAGCGGGGGTTTGGAAGTCTGCAGCTATTGAGTCAGCAGAGCGTCTGAAAGTTTTAGACGCCATGCACCTCGGCACTCACAGACCTCACTCTGTAACTTCACGTGATTCATAAAGACTTTTGACAGTTGTTGAACACGTAGGTCTATCATTGGTACCAAAAACCTCACATGGCAGGAATACAGGACAACCATACCAGGTTAAAATTATTTTTAACATTTATGTCATATACAGTGAGTCCCCGCTTAACGACGGGTTTAGAGACTGAGAAGTCCGTCGTAAAGCAGTTTTCGTTGTTAAGCGTGACCCTAGATTTAGATACGCTTTGATCGTAAATACAGTATAGAAAAAAACTAACAATGTATCGTACACAACACCTCACAACACCCCACAACACTCCACTGTGCTGCCACTGCTCCATGCACCTCCAAAAGTCGGTCGTAACTCCGGTCTGTCGTTAACCAGACCCGACGTTAAGTGGGGACTCACTGTTCGGTTTTTAGTCACAACGGCTCAGGTAATAGTTGTGTATTATATAATAATAATTGAAAACAAGTGTAAAAGAAAGTATCTAAAAATGTATAGTACCTTTTACAAGACTGTCTCCTCTACCCAACCCTCATGATGTCATCATCCACTGATGTTTCCCAGTAGACATCATCACATGCCAGTTATGTAAGTTGTCATCCAAAGTCGCATCACGTATATGTATTATTTAGGTCTGTCACCCGAGATTCCTCCCTCTGTCAGAGATGACACACAGGGACTGTAGTATGGGTGGTGTGTGGTGGGGTTTGGGTGGGGTTGAGGTTGGGTGCGGGGTCCCTGAGGATGTCGTGCGACCCACTCACTCCCATTTATCACACGTTGCTTGCCGACATTGCGTTTGCTCTAAACCTATAAACAGCTGAGTGATTGTGCATATATGTGCTGCATTGCCGTATTGTTTTGAGTTGGGCTTTGGCTTGGATCTTTCTGGGTTTTGTTGCACCTGTCAGCTTGGCCTGTCAGAGCTGCGGTGAGCGGAAGATCACTTCCGCTGAAATTTCAGACGACGTTTTCATGCCTTTCCTTCCACCGTCCTTGTGAACGGAGTTTGTATCTTGAAGCCCTGTGCTGGCAAATAAATATATTCACTCAGAGCTCAACTCTGCCAAAAACATCTTTCAAGAAAAATGATTGTAACCTGCAGCAGATCAGGGAGACTCTGTTCCTCTTAACCAAGCGCTAAGCGGATTGCTCCAGCGAAACGTGTTGCCGCAGTGAAGCCCTAGCAGCTGTGTATTCGTCCCCAGCGCTGCCACAGGCCAGTGCTCCATTCCAATTGGAATTCATTCACGCCCTGATCTGAATGTGATTTCACCAATCTGTGTAACACACCCCCACCCCATGTTCTGTTCAAGTTCCATCTGCCCCTCTCTCCTGACTTTCTGCTGGGTTATCTGAGTGGGACTGTGGTAAACATTTAACTACGCAACCCGAAGTTGATAGAGATCCGATGTGGAATCCATTTCCACGTAAAGCGAGCTCCCCGGCGAGGATTCTTCTCGTATCTCGGGCCAGGTCGTTAGGAGACTTGCGTGGCGTAGCGGCAGCCCGTGTGTTCTGGCCCTTGGCCGAACCGCTCTGACCACAGATGTGCTCGTGGGGTCAGTGGACGGAAGCGATTAGACGGGGCCCGTCCTCAGCTGCTGTCTCCACCCGCTCCTGCCGTCTCCGCCCGCTCCTCCACAGGTCCGGCTCAGGCCTTGGAGCCGCAAGGGAGACCACGACCCTTGAAGGAGCGTCGCACATCGCTCAGGTTCCACCAGGTGTGACGTGCTACTGTTTGCACAGTTTCCACTATTTAAATGAATGGTAATTGAAATTTCTCCCCATTTTGGTTGATGCGACAGTGGACTGTTAGAAGCGCAAGCAATGGGGCTGGTCTGAACTGTGAATTTCATTGTGCCACAAATACTGAAATCCGCACCGACATACCACATACCTGATCTTGAATACAGTGGAATATGCAGCTAGCAACAAGGAACATTCCTGTTCCCAAGTGACCTATACACTGTTATTTGCTCATGATGTGCAATTACTTTGATGGTGGGCAAGAGAGGCAAGTGCCCTTCCTATGAGGATGTGTGCTCTTTATAAGCAGCCTGGGCAGTGTCCTTAGCCAACCTAAGGTTCTGAAATGGGGTTGTTTGTTTGTTTGTTTGTTTGTTTGTTGCTATACCCAGACAGCACCACAGATAAACCTTAAGCCAGGGCTACATGTTGTAAGCCTGAACACCCTGCTGCTGTCTCATAGCTTCTCCAGGTTGGATCCCGTTATTTGACAATACTGTGCCTGTCATATCTTTCAGGTTCGGCATAATCTGTGCTCTTCCCCACCAAAAAGCTCCCCCCCCCCCCCACACACACACACACACACACATGCATGCACACCCACACAAACCCTGAGCAGTGCACGTCCAGAGTTTGCTGCGAAAGCAAACGTCAAACAGAGCCGAGCTGGAAATGAAAGCGGGGACACTTTGTAGTGCTTGCTAAGAGCACCGACAGCAGCACAGCTCCAACCAAGCCTTTACTCGTGAATTAGTGAAGCCAGATCCGTGCACGCCGTAGTGCAAAAGAAGAAGAGTGCACCCCTGATCGGCCCGCACACGTGCGTTTGTTTGTGCGAAGCTCGACTCGGCAGTGCCATATATTATCAGCGATATTCGCTGCTTGAATATGCGCTTGGTAGCGTAATGCTTCCCTCCACCACGGGAATTCTCTCCTGCCTTCCAATACGCCATTTCCATTCACGCCGGATTTCATTTTCAGTTTTTGGTCTCTTGTTATTCCCCGGTACAGTTTGCCTTTTTATTCATCGGCAGAGTTAACACACAATGTAACAAAGTAGCTCAGAGCTGGTATTGCGACTGGGTGGAGAGTGAATAATGTGTTGGTGCTTTGAGTTTCCTCCTAGCTCGCTCCTGTTTCCTGCACAGTCGCGTTTAAGGCCGTCTTTGTTCCTCCGTGTTAAATGTCTCCACCGCAGCGTTGGCCGCTCAACCCGAGGTGTGATTTTGCCGAGGCACGGACGTGGAGCGGAGGCCGATGTTTTGGACTGGGCAGGTGGGGGAGAGTGGGGGGGGCGGTGGGGGGGTGGTTAGGAGGGAGGAGGGGGGGCGGTAGACTAAGGGCTCAGAAGAAGCTCAAGGCTTATGAAACAAGGTTTATCCCAAACGGCTGGCGGCAGCTGTGGGCCCTCCACCTCCTCTGCATTCCCGAGCGTGAGCCTGTGCTGCATCTTCACATCTGGATGAATCGGCGCTGATCTGCTCGGGAGAAGGTTTGTGCGTTCACGCGCTCACCTCCGCCTCTAAAGCCAAGTGCCGCCCCCCACCTCCACACAGCCCGCCTCCCCGTCCACACAACCTTCATGCCAGGCACATCCGTGGCGCTCCACAAAGGAGGAACTGAATTGCAGATGCATGCGGCTAATTAAATTCCCTTCCCACTACCGCGAGCGTGTCTGGGATTTCCCGTTCCCCCGGACCGAGCGTGCATCTGCAGGAAGCGCTTTGATTGCTCCAGGTGGAAGACAGATTGGATAAACAAGTGCATGTCTCCTGACGGTGGCGTATATGTTTTCCCAGGAGCAGATGTTGCAACCCCTGTAGCCTTTGCATTACTTTCTCCCCCAGATATGTTTGCCGTCTACAGCATTTTAGAAGTGGATCCTCAAAGTGTGAGTTGTTGTAGCGCGCTGCTGTTATTGTAAACGTTGCTTGTGTTGTTGACGTTGTCTTCTCTCTGCTAGGCTGCTTGTCCCTCTCGTTGTGCATTACAGACGGCACGTAGAGGAATCGTAAGGTGGTTTTTTCAAGCGTTCTTGACAGTGTCTTTACGACCTCTCTGAGGCCAACTGAGCGATGCTAATCCATGCAGTCATGCAGTGGGGATTAAACTGGATCTTCAGTGCTTATGTGTGCAACAAAGAGAAAGCACTAAAAGAGACCCTCCCCCCTCGCTACACTTGACAAACAGACAGCATGGACCCCCGTAAGGACGTGCGTGTCTGAACACAGGCAGCGTTTGGACAGCCTCTCTCCAACATGCCGGCGCAGAGTCCTTGCATGAGCGGATGTGAAACGCGATTGCGGTGAGTGCTTCATTGTCTCCTGGGTTGGGTGTCTAGTCCCTGCTGTGAACACGGGCCAACACCCTCCCCCAACCCCACCACCCCACCCCAATCTCCACCGCCTCCTCCGCCACCACCAGACATCCGAGGTGCTGTATAGTACTGCGCTGTTGATCGAAAAAAACACTCCAGCTACGGGGTCAGGAAATAACGAGGTAAATCCCTCGCTGTGTTTGTGTGTCTGGCTGTGTTTAGAGAAATAGTCAGAGGTGCGTGGGGTTAGTTTTTATTTCCCTCACCCTTTGAGACGGCTTCGCCTGCGTTCCAGTGGTCAGGCGAGCAAACCACAATCCCTCTCCCGCAATGTTTAGCAGAGTGTCGAGCGGCAGCCCGAGACGTCTGGTCGGGTGTGGGAGGCGGTGCCGGCCAGACACGCGCCCGGTTTTGCCGCGGGGGCCGGCGCCACGTGCGACTTCGGGCCGAGGCGGCCGGCGACGGTTATCGGGCCAATTAGCGCGCGCTGCTCCGGCCCGCTAATGCCGTTAGCGCCTCGGCGTGCGTCCAGAGAATGCGGGGCTAGCGCGTGCTCCCTCCTGCTGGAGGGCGCTGCAATCCTTTTGTTTGTTTGCTGGCACAAAAAGCCCTTCCACCACCCACCAGTTCCAGCACGTCTCTGTGTGTCCTTTAGCGCGTCTCCGAGGTAAATTACAGGGCAGCGTCTGGAATGCCTCTGTCACTCTTCTTGTATAGCGGTCATGTGGTGTGCTGTAAACAGGCAGGATCTTGACACGTAGCTGCTACACCTCACCTCCCTGTTGGGCTCGGTGTGGGGGTAGGGGGTTGGGGGTGGGGGTCTCAGGAGACCAGCAAAGGGGGCAGTGAGAACTCTGGGATTCCTTGCCTGGCTGCAAGATCCTTTGAACTTTTCCTCTCAGATTTGCTCTCCCTTCTCAGAAGAAGTGTGCCTGCCTGTTTGTGTGTGTGTGTGTGTGTGTGTGTGTGTGTGTGTGTGTGTGTGAGTAGAAGTGTGCACCCCCCTCCCTGCCCTCTCTCTCTCTCTCTCTCTCTCTCTCTCTCTCTCTCTCTCTCTCTCTCTCTCCCTCTCCCTCTCCCCTCTCCACACACTCTACAATGCGCACACCCTCTCTGGCGTTCACACACACTCAGCGGAGAGGAAGCTGAAGGCTAGGCTGAGAGCTCCACTCTCTTCTTCTGGGGGAGGCAGCTAGCTCCGGGGAGCGCCCGCATGCACCACGGCCCGCGGATATTTGACCCGTCCCCTCCACTCCAGCAGACAGACAGCTAGCATTCGCCTCCTCCCTCCTTTCCTCCGCTGCCCCGTCTCTCCCTCCCTCTTTCTCTCCGTCTCTCCGGGAGATCGCTCTTCCGCTCTTTGTGAAGAGGAGCCGCACAGACAAACGGGCAACCCCCCTCCATCCACCGCTTCAGCACCCGCGGCACCGCCGTGTCCGGAGCGTGGCGGCCTGAGTCCGGATCGGCGGGCTCGCCCGTCTCCGCTGCCGGCCAATGGATCGCTTCCTGGGCTTCGTCAGGCAGATCCGCCGGTCCCGCCGGCGTAAGGGTAAAAAGTACCGGCCCGAGGAGGACTACCACGAGGGCTACGAGGACGTGTACTACTACGCCTCAGAGCACCTGCACAGTAAGTGCCTCGAAACAAGCCCGCCGGCAACCAAGCGGGTCTCCGGCACCCGCACCACTTTGTTGAGCGTTCACCTCCAGCTGGCTCAGACGCGGCGGGAGACTTCATCCTGCTCTGGGAAGGGGCTGTGAATCAAGAGGCTTTTGCATGGCTCATTAACCCGAAGGACCGTGACCGGGTCACGGCGGGGGGGGGGTGTGTTTGTGTG